>NW_010550796.1:0-22628 GCF_000687285.1 Phaethon lepturus | reverse complement strand
ATATATAAAAAATATATATTTATACTAAATGGCTTTCCACCTGCCTATTCAACCTCATGGGTGAAAGTCTGGGGACTCAATAAGCTGAATTTTACCACTGATTTCTTAGGTGAGAAGTTTTGGGGGTCATTTAAGCACAAAGCTGTGCTTGGGGTGCTTTGCAATCCTCTTTTCTAGACCGCTGTTCCCTGCCCTCTCTTTTTCTGGGCTGCGCTGCTGTTGATTCACGTGTGTAGAAGCCAAACCTAAACTTGGTCACTGCCTTTAAGTAATGCTGCTGCACCTTAATAAAATCATAGTTAGCCTGGTGCTGCCGTTGTGAAAACGGTTGAGAAAGTCTCGAAAGTATAAAATCAAGGGACAATTAAATCTTGGGTTCAGGTCCCAAATGGATTTCTGCTGGAGATTCACACTTAATAAAATACAGAAAATTGCATTTTATTTTGGGACATAAATACTGGTAGGGGGGGACTGTGGCATTTAGAAGAGAGAATCGCTCCACCAGAAAACTCACTTCAGCAAAACGATGCAGTCCAGTTGAGCCCCTTTTATGATCTGAGAAATGACTGTTTTTATAGCACACTAAATAAAACCTGCTATTTGAGCTGGAAGTTTATTAGTAAAGGTGATTTTGCCATAGCTGGGGAGGGAGGGAGGGAAGAAGAGATGAGGGATGAACATCAAAGCAGAAATACGTGTCATTCAGAAAAAGCACAGCGATGCCCCAAAAACGTAGTGTCACTCATCGTCACCTCACGTAGCATTGCCACAGAAGTATTTTATGTCAGTGTTGGGGTTTTTTTGTTTGTTTTTTATTGCTCCAAAACATTATTGGTAGCCTGGTTGGATTTCCCCGCAGTGGGAAAGCCTTTGCTGTGGGTGCAGCAGGGAGCCTGTGAAAGCATCTGGGTGGAAGAGGCATCTGCAGGGAGCTGAATCCAGGGAACAGTAAAATTGGTCCTTACAGGATAACACTCAGGTTTAGCCAGGGCATCTTGTCATGTTGCTGCTGCCCAAAACCACCACTTACGGTCGTGAAAGAGGAGTTGCAGGTGGGCATCACCATCTTCATAGCACACGTCCATGCCTAAGGCATCCTGGTGCAGTTCTGGGTGTCTGTCCTCAAACTTGCCTTCCTTAGGGGTGTAAACTAAATCACCTGATTGAGAACTGGGGTGGATGGCTACGCCATAGGGGCATTACCTCTAGTCCAGAAACAGAACCATCTACCATGTCTTTGATGTCTTCAACACGTGCAGCAAAATTCCCCAGTTGTCACCTCATGCAGTTGCTGCCGGTTCTAGGGAAAAGGGGAGAGAGATCACTTTTAATCTGCCAAGAGCAGTGAAAAACAGGCACAGGTTATACACAAACTGGGAGGATGAAGCTTCTGAAACTCCACTCATCCTCTAGGCTTTTGCAAAATGGGGCAGGTTTCACTGCATGCCTGCTTGGACAGTTAGAAGGACTGCGTGACGTGCAAGGGAGGTGAGCGTACCCTGTGCCTTCCATCAGAAGATAGTTATTTTACTGGTGAAAACAAAGGAGAATCCCACTTGGGACTCTGATCTGAAACCAGGTCTTTGAGAGGGTCCAGAACACGTCCCGTCTCCGGATGGTGTACCCCACACCATTTCCTAGCTTTGCACAGAGTACAGTGACTTTTCAGTACATACCCAGTGGAGCCAGAAATTCGTCATATATGACCTCTTAAGGCAGATTTTCCAAAGGGGACAAACCTCCCACATTTTGCTGCAGATCACCGAAGTTCATCTTTTCCGGGTGAATTTGCTGAAGGCGATGCTCTCTCCGAATTCATGGTGCAAGACTCAGTTCTTGCAGGGAGGTGCGAAGACTCTGTATATTTGACCTCTCCCGCAAATTTTCGTGAGCTTTAACCCAGCTGCACCAGATAGATAGATGTTCTGGCAGATTTCGGGACTTTTTGCTAATGCTGTCACACGTGCAATGCTTCATGCTAGACCTTAGCTGCATTCAGGATGCTCTGAAAAAATTAATCTGGCGGTCAGTAACTGCTAAATGAAGTGCATGCTAAAAGGATGATGAGCTAACTGACTGGAGCTCACAGCTTTTATGAGCTTCTCTAAATGCCTGTTTTCAGGTGAATTCAGCATCTCCTTGACATTTAAGGACTCAATTTATAATCAAATTATTTAACTCTAGTGGAAAGAATCACAGGCCTCAATGGAAAAGCCTTTTATATTTCCCCCACTCCTCGGAAAAAAAAAAAAAAGTATCCAGGGTAAAACTGCAATTCCTATACTAAATGAAGGATAAAGGAAATCTTTCAATGCAAATTAAACACTGCAGGCTTTTAAAAATTACAGCAGAAACTTAACGGCGCACAGCTGTTCACATCCTTATTTCCAATTTAGCAATCTGAGACGTGCCAAAGCATAATGTCCTGGACAGCACCAGAAACCTTTCAGAGATGGATACCCCTTCCTCCAGTCCATCCTGGGATCCTTCTGCTGTTTGATTTTTGCCAGATTACTGTACAGATGTACATTGCCCTCAACAACTTTAAATTCCAGAGCAAAGCAGAAGAGCGGGATGAGACAGAAACCCAGACTTGCAACGGCGCAGGTGCACACCAGGAAGAGTAGGTCGAGCTCCGTGGAGCTATGCAACTTCTGAAGGGATGGAAGTGCCTTTTGTATATGGATAACAAAGCCTTAATATCACTACTGCTGCTAAGGTCATTAGCAAGGCTTTTGGCCAAACGAACGCATGCAGCTTAGAAAGGCGTCTTGCTCTGGCTTCGTGGATGTAATGTCTGAAATGCTTGCCTAAAAATCTTTGCGCTGGCTTAAAGCCAAACAAGGACCAAACCGGGGTTATCTCACCAGATGAATGGGCAAAATTGTATGAGTCCCATTGTAGTCCACCTTAGCTGGTTCCCAGTTGTTCTCTCCCAGCTGCCTAAACTGAGGCAGCAAACTGTGTTATGCTTAAACATGATATTTAAACTGCATTGTTATGTCGGCAGTGATGGGCTCTTTGTTGGAGATGACAGAAAAATCCCATTGTTTAGAGTTTTCCCAGACTCGGTGCTTACTACAAAGCCCTGAAAAGAGCAGGGTTGTTTAAACATTTGATAAAGAAAATATGTGCAGGGATGGGTCTATCCCACTAGTACGGAGCAGATCAGCTCCCAGTGCCAAATCCTACCTTTATAAATTCACCATGTTGTTGCAGTTTGCCCAAATTAAATCCTCAATCCTCGTGTGTGGAAAATGGAAGGGTCTGAAATCCCACAGAAGATGAAGTAGTGTGCAAATCATCCAATTTAAAGCTGATAGCAAAATTAATTTGGAATAACTTTGGAATTTCTGAATTATTCAGCAAATCATGATGCTTTACTAGGAATGCATGAAAAATTACGATTTTCAACCACGTGAGCATCTTTGGACCCTTCAGTAATCTCTGTGCGTTGCTTTACCTTTTCCTTGAGGGTAAAGTGCTTTAGATAGGTATTCTCAAAACATGCAGAAGCCTGAACTTCAGTGTCTCCGTACTAACACAATTACACAAATATCTCAGGGAAGACAGAGCTACATAGCAACGGGAGTGCAAATCTGGAAGGACCTCCAGCAGCTTCAGTGAAGATCCTTCTGGTTTGCCTGAGTCTGTGATGTTTGTGTTCGGTGAATGGACACAAATAGGTGATGCTTTGCTTTTAATTAACCCACTCCCACCCCATGCTGTGTTTTACTCTCAAGTAGTCCCCCGGCAGCTTCGTGTTAAGTCCTGCCTCTCTTTCCATGTCTAACAAATGATCCTCGCTCCTGTGAGTGCGGTGGTGTTTGGGCTTTGTACTACTGAAGACTCAGGGAGCTGCGGAAGGGAGAGTGATAAATTTGACAAACAAATCTGGAAAATCCCCTCGTTTGGCACAAGAGCAATGAATTTTATGTTAGGGCCTGTTGACCTGTTTTCCATAGTACTGTAATTTGAATTAAAGCCCCTATGTCAGTTCTGAACCAGATTCAGTGGGGTTTCTCAGAAGACACTACTGCTGTTTGCACTTCCAGCAAGTGTCATACGCTGGTTTGTGATCCCTCCTCCCTGGTTAGAGTCACTGAGGACCTAAAGAGCTTCCTGAAACCATTTCAGATACTTGCTGTTATGAACTGACCTTACTTGGTGACTGGCCCCTCCTATAAATTGATCACGTCTCATGTCAGTGATGGCTCAACCTGTAAGCCATCAGGCCAGAGTCAAGTTCCCCTGAACTTGGTGTCTCCTCCATTTGGCATCTTTTATTTACAGAGTAATGCTACCCCAGGAAGGCTCAGTGCACTCACCAAAATACATGAAATAATCTGCAACCTGTAATTCTGATTGGAGCCTTCAAGTGAGCAGTTTGCAGCTGTCCCATTGGGACACAAGAGGAAATGCTCAATTTTAAGCAAAAGTATGAGCTGAACTGGGATTATTTATTCATGAGTTAGAGCTAGAAATCTCAGTCTTTTCTTGCTCTCAAAGGGTTTTCTTCTCCAGTAACATGTTTTCATGCATGTCTAGGAAGCAGAAAGTGAAGGGAAAGCTTTTTCAAGAGGAAGAAATTACCTGGAGCTTCTCCAGTTTCTAGGAGCTCCTTGTGAAGGACCGAAACAGAATCTGATTTTTCAGAAGGCAGAATGCCCCTTGCATTTTCCACTTAACCTCCGTGCCGCCAGATTTATTCATTCAGTCTTGAAAATCTCAAGTTGACCTTTTGCTGGGCACCAAAAGCCTGTTACCAGCATTGTCTGGAGTACTTTTGAGTATAAGCTTGAGGAAAAGCAGGTATGAATTCAGGCCTGCCTTTGCTCTGAGCTGGCTGGTTACAAGGAAGGTCCACGACGCATGCAATATCGCTGCCGCAGAGTGCTGGCCCTGAGCCGATATCCTTCTCCGCATGCCCTGGAGACAACACCTGGTGACCCAGTTTCTAGCCAAGCCAGGTGGCAAACAGAGCAAATGTCCGCACACATCCAAGCAGTCACAGCTTCGCCCCATGGATTTCCAATGAGATGCCAGCTCTCGGTTGCCAAAATTGCTGTTAAAAAATGGCTTACAAGTTCCTAGACCACACAGAGGTATTACATGGTCTTTTGATGAGATTCGTTCTCACCGGAGAGGCAGGGGTGGCCCTGAGATAAAAGGAAACACTTCCCAAGACTCTGATTCTATGTGACATTATTCATTTAGGAAAGCCTTTCCTCTTTTTCTTTTCTTTTTTTTTATTTTATAAATTTTATTTCCAGCCTACGAAGAAGATAACAAAGGATGGTGTATCCCCGGAGCACACTCTGATGTGTCACTGTGGATGCCAATCCCCACAGACGCTCCCGATGTTATTAATTTTTAAAACAAACTTGCTGATTGAGGTTCTGACTGCCTTTAAATTGTCTCTACAAGGAGACTGTGTACTAATTAACCCACAGAAACAATCAATGATGTACCTTTTTCAAGTTTCAGGGTGATTAGAATATGAAAATGAAGAGCACAATGGTGCAGATGTTTTAAAATCACAGCAGACAGCAATTAGTGACATGGGAACCAGCTGCTTATCTCTCCAGATAAAGCCTCTTAATAGGGAATTACACTTGAGGAGCCATTACACAGATGGATCTGCGAATGATTTAAAGAGGGGGCGTTGCAGTATTAACTTTGATTTGCAAGCCAGATTCTTGACAAGCTCTGTGTGTGTTACCTCCACAAAAAGGTGCCTTTGGAGCAGGGGGATACCATCTCATAGCATATGAGCATATGATACCATAGCAATCAGATCTTTTTCAGGTGATAGGTTTCTCTAATGGTGTATTTTATCATCATCATTATTACTATTTTTAGTTATATTCATTTGGATTTGGATTTTTTTATTATTTTATGAAGCTCTTGATTTGGTTGCTGGCATCTCCTCCCACTTTTGCTTTGGGACTGGAAGTAGCGTGTGGATTTAGAGAGATGCTCAGGCGAGGGAACGGGGAGGCAGCGTGAGACATCCAGTAGTTAAATGAAAAGAGTCCCTGAGGGATGGATTTTGCTGCTGGCAGAGTAGGGTGCCGCTCGTCATGGGACTGATGCAGTCTCATCCTCTCAGCTGCAAGGGCCAGAATAAAACCGTAAAGAGGACTAAGCTCATCTGCAGGTGCAGGGCTTCACAGGTCTGGCAAGGCAGGTGTAAACACACAGTCCCTCCTCCTCTGCTCTCTGGCCAGCGCTCTTCAGTTGCCAGTATATGGGATGTATATGAGCAGGGCTCATGTATGTACCCACCGTTGCCAAAGCTGAGGACTGAAACTCAAGGGTTTGCAATAAAAATTTATACTACTGATAAGAGGTTTCAAACTTCATTTTTTTAGTCTAGGGTTTAGCATGTGCTGGATCACATTGTTCAAACTTCTTTGCAGTTCTGAAAACTATTAGCTTTTTTATGTGTATTTTATTTTCTTGAAAGGCAAGATGGGGTTATTACCCACTAAGCACGTCCAGTAAACTGAATATCAAGAGAAATATTGACCAAGTCTGGTGATACGTGATAAAATTGCATGAGTTAAGCTATGCTTCTATTTTCACAAAAGAAGAAGGGGCAGACTCCCTGTGCAGAATAGCTAGCTGCTGAAGAAAATCCCATTTAATAAAAGGGTAAACTACAAATAGAGATAGGCACTGAAGTTTGAAGTATTTTTAGGGTCTGAAATGAAAAAGAAAATAAAGGTAAATCTTTCGATTTTCAGGAAAAAGCCCACTATTCTTGATGCTGGTGTTGGCCATGCTGCCATAGAATCATAAAATCATTAAGGTTGGAAAAGACTTTTAAGAACATCAAGTTCAACTGTCAACCCAACACCACCATGCCCCAAAGTGCCACGTCTACACATTTTTTGAACACTTCCAGTGATGGTGGCTCCACCACCTCCCTGGGCAGCCTGTGCCAATGTTTGACCACTCTCTCAGTAAAGAAATTTTTCCTAATACCCAGTCTAAACCTCCCCTGGTGCAACTTGAGGCCATTTCCTCTCGTCCTATCACTAGTTACTTGGAAGAAGAGACCAACACCCCCCTCACCACAACCCCCTTTCAGGTAGCTGTAGAGAGCGATGAGGGCTCCCCTCAGCCTCCTCTTCTCCAGACTGAACACCCCCAGTCACCTCAACTGCTCCTCATCAGACTTGTGCTCCAGCCCCCTCACCAGCTTCATTGGCCTTCTCTGGACACGCTCCAGCACCTCAATGTCCTTCTTGTAGTGAGGGGCCCCTAAGGAACTCTATTCAAGTCAACAGCTCCTTGCCAAGACCTATGGAGCTGCAGTATATTGCACACTTAACTGACGAATAAAGTAATGAATTTCTGTGAAAGTCATCAAGATACAGGTTTCTGAAGAGCCATGTTTGCCCTCACCCTACTGACACCTCTGGAGTCCTCTGCTAGCTTAGTGGAGGGTTAGGTTAGCTGAGCTGGGGCTTGTTGGCTTCTTAGGGTGGTGCTCACCCAACAGGACAAATTGAAGCCTAAATGTCGGGATTGATGGGATCAGACAGCAACCCAGATGGGTACACAGGGAATAAAATACACTTGGCTGCATTACTTTCAACTGATTTACCAGTGCTTTTAAGTAAACAGTCCCCGTGTATCCATTGCAGCCAGTGAAACCCAATCTGATGCAGCCAAATGATCTCTGGTTGCCAATCTGCAGATGAATTATTTTGGGGTGATATGAACATGTCTGGCAAGGGAGAGCAAACAGTAAATGTTATGCTGGAAGAAGTTGCATGAGGAAGCAGAGCGGACTGTTATGTGCTTGGGTACATATATAGTTTTGACAACCCGCTTAGGAAATTGAGTCCCCTGATCCTGCAGACTGCTTGTTTTTTGAAGGCCTATTGAAATCGGAGTGCTTATCCGTGTGATTAAATGCCTCCAGAGTTGGCACCTTTGATGACATAGGCATATCTTTCTCGTGAATTGTAAGATAGATGTTGTGGTGGCTTGCGGTGCTGGAGTAATGACAAGGCTATCATTAGGGATATGTTGGAAGTTGCATCATCATTTTATAATGTGCAGGCTGAGGAAATGAAGCTGGAGGAGCCAAGCGATACATCAGCATTCATCGCTGATATATAGCTGGCCTCTCAGTCCTGAGCCCTTATTAACTGCCTTAAAATACAGACCAGAGATTATTGCTCCTTTTAAACCAGACAACTCTGTGTGTGCGGTGGGCTTGAAGGGACCAGGGTGTTGCCAGTATGTGATGTTTTCACTCACTGCTGTTTTCACTCTTCCTTTTTTTATTTTTTTTCCTTCCAAGTAATATGGCTCAGGTCACTTACTTACTTAGTTTCACAATTCAGCATTTTGGAACTAAAGTGGGTTTAAGGAGTTGCTTTGATTTCAGCCATAAGGCCAGGATCTGTGCAGAAGGAGCCCGGCCCTGTCTCGGTGTGGGTCCTGGGGGCCAAGAGAGGCCTCAGCCCATCATTCCAGGGTTTTTCCAAGTCCCAAATCATGGTTCCTCAGGACGATGATGTTTCATGTGAGGCTTGGGTGGAGGGCACCCACCTCCAGCCATGCTGGAACCTCAGCAGGGGATGGCCACCTCCCACACACCTCCTCATGCCCAGCTGACAGCACACCAGGCCTGTTGGCCTGGGGGCAAGAGAAGACCCAAACAGCTGAAGTAAAATGAAGCTCAGGAGCTTTGTCACCACATTACATAAAATCAAACTACCACACTTCAGTGCCAGTGCTGCTGAGTTCCTTCTGACCCCGCCCTGGCCTCAGACCAAGGATGTGGATGCGGGGTGGGCTCCGGTTTCTGAAGGAGGGCCTCAGCGACGTGGGTCGCGGCCGCTGCGTGCTGTGTGGCTCACATGCGGGAAGCCACTGTGAGGAGGAGGAGGAGGAAGAGGAGGAACTGGTTCATTCCCCCAGGGCTGTTTATGCTTTCGGCTCTTTTCTCAGGCTGAAGAAACTGGGTGTCTCTTGCCCGCGACATCTGCAGCTCCGCCGCAGCTGCATGCTTTCAGTTTCTCACTCCACAATTCCTGGAAATCTCTGCTTTCCCTGAGCATGGCTGGTCCATGTGCACGACAGCTGAACTATCCACAGGGTTTAAGAGTCCCTGATTACTCCTCAGATGATGGACCAGAACAGCTTCATCATTATTGCCCATTCCAGAAAAGCCACATGCCCATTTTTATATGCACGTGAAAGATATCTCAACATCAATTTGCCAACATGTACGTTTACTGGTCACTAAATAATGCAGCATGGCCTTAGGGGTGTTTAGCACCTTCCAAATCCTTCTGAAGTTGCTCAGAACTGGGAACACCTCGTTTCCCAGCTCAAAACCCTCTTACGTTGACAGCCTCCTTGCCCCAAACACCCCAAATGGGAACCTAACATAACACTGCTGATAGAAACTTAATTGTAACAGTGTGTTTGCAGAAACACGAGACACTTCGCAGTTGTTTTCTATTGTTCTTCCCTTGGTTACGCATTTATTTTAAGTCTCTCATCATTTACTTGGCATTCGGAATGGTGTCATTACGGTTTGCTAAGAACAGTTGTTTGCGGTACTAGGTGTACAGAATCAGTTGCACAGTTTGACCCAGAGCTTTAAAAAAAAAAAGCTCCTAAATGTAACAGGAGAAGACAAATGGCTAGAAGAGGTCAGTTAATGAAAGTAAAATTTTTTTTCTTTTTTTTTTTTTTTGCTTTAAGAGACTTTTCAGAAGGTTGCAGCTGTACCAAACATAATTTCTTTAGCTGAGGGAGGCCCACCAAGAAAAAAAAGTAGATTTCCTTTTGCTCCGTAACAGTCTTCAGCATAATTTTGCCCTTACTGTAACCTCTGCAGCTTGAAGAGTTGCTGTCAGATTAGAAATCGTGTTGAAAATATCTCTTACCAACATTGCAAACAGCAGATTATTAAAAAGGGAGTAATGCAAATCCTGAACCTGCCAAGTGTGCCTCACACACTTGACGCTATGCATGTGATTTTAAGCACTAAGTTTGTGGGGATGACTTCTATGTGGAAATTAAGCAAGTAAATATTTGCTTCATAGGGAAGTGGACCCATGGGTTTTCCTCTTGTTTGTTACAACTTCCGAGATAATTTTGCATTTTCCTTGTTTACAACAATGAGCTTAATTGCTGTTGTTGAGCATCAAGTTCTGTGAAGGATTATTTTTTAGGAAAAAGGGATTCTCACCAGGAGGCTGAGTTGCACCATTCATCCATTGAAAGGAAATATTTTACTTGTGTTTTAGATTAAAAATCAATAGAATATGTTTCCTTAGCAATTTAGCATTTATAGAAATATTTCCATTGTTTTTAGAGTGGGAAAACAAAACAAAACTTGTTTACAGTACATGAATTTCAATGCAAATTTGGCTCAAATATAAGAAGACTGTATAAAGTCTCCTAACTCTTAAAAGGACACTGGCTAAGAAGAGTTGTCATTCACTGTACAAATAAAAAGCTGCAACCAGGGGGTTATGAATGGCCTGATAAACTAATAGGGTTTTTTGCTATTTATTTTCTTCTACCTTCCAGGTTTATGACAGGCCACAAAAACATTCTGCTCTGCACTATGATCCGGGCCTCCAGCAAGACTTCACCGGTGACACCTTAAAATCAAAGCACCAGCAGAAAAGTTGCAACCAGCACCATCTTGACTGGTCAGCGAGCTCCGATACTGGATCCGCTTCGCAAAGTTGCTTCATCAACACCGACCCCAGTCGAGAAGCAGTTAGTGCCACCAAGGTCTCCGCTCCAGAGCCAGTAGTTTCCTTCAGCAAATCCCAAGCAAAGAAGTCCTGCGCCAGCAGCACGTGGGGGCAGCTGTCGGCCAGCAGTAAAGAGCTTGCCATTTGCAGTGCGGTCCCATCACCCAACAGCATCAGCGTGGCCACCCAGCCGAGCAGCGCCTCCGAGTGCAATGGGCTTTTGCCTCTCGGTGATCAAGAGGGAGGCGTGCAGCTGGAGGTCCCCGACCAGCCCGCCGGGAGTACAAAGAAGAAGTCCAGCAAAAAGGACTTGATAAGTCAAACCATCCAAACTGCAGACATCGAATGGGTGAAGAGTGCTCAGAAAGCATTTGACAGCAAATCCCATGACAGCATGGAAGGGAAAAAGGAGTCTTACTCGATGGACAGTGTGTTGGATACATCGCCCTCGAAGCAGAATCCCACTTCTGCTAGCAGTTGTGAAAGTGACACCAGTCATGTACGAATTACTATCCCAATAAAGTCTCCGACAACAGATACATCTGGCCACAAAAGGAAAAAAAGGCAATCCACAAAATCTTCCATAGAGAAAACTATCCAGGAGAAAAGCCTGCCTTCTGGTCTTGCTATGAGCAGTGAAGTAGCAAACAGGACTAGCTCTCAACCAGAGGGCAGTAAAAAAGATCTTCGAGCCACAAAGCCAGGGAAAGTGATTGAAAATGAGCCCCCCTTAGTAGCTATTGACAGTGGTGTGCTCACTGACAAAGCTTCCCCCAACAGTGCCACCAGACTCAGAAAATCTGTAGCTGTGACATCCACTCTCCTACCCACAGATCTTCCCACAGCTGGCAAATTATCTGAGGTTCAACACCCCAAACTTGCAGCTAAGCGGCGATGGACCTGCAGCAAACCTAAATCCATTCTTCGGGAGACCTCCCTGACAACATCTGAGAAGCTGATGGTGGAGCCTCCTTCAGCCTATCCCATCACACCATCCAGCCCTCTGTATACCAATACAGACAGTCTTACTGTGATCACACCTGTCAAGAAAAAAAGAGGCCGACCAAAGAAACAGCCTTTGCTCACTGTTGAAACCATTCATGAGGGAACCTCCACCAGCCCAGTCAGTCCAATCAATCGTGAATTTCCAGGAACAAAGAAAAGGAAGAGGAGACGGAATCTGGCCAAGTTGGCCCAGATGGTCCCAGGAGAGGACAAGTCCATCAGTGAACTTAAGTTTCACAAAAAGGTCGGGAAGCTTGGGGTCTTGGATAAGAAGACCATCAAGACCATTAATAAAATGAAGACCCTCAAGAGGAAGAACATTCTCAATCAGATCTTGTCCTCCTGCTCCAGCAGCATAGCTCTGAAAGCGAAAGTCCAGCCACCGTCTAGTGCTGGGCCAACCACCATTGATGCCAGACTAGGGAAGCAGATCAATGTCAGCAAGAGGGGGACTATCTACATTGGTAAAAAACGGGGCAGAAAGCCAAGAGCAGAGCTGCAGCCTCAGCCAGAAGAACCTAAGACAGCCATCAAGCACTCGAGGCCTGTTTCCAGCCAGCCAGAAAACCCAGCAGTGCCTTCCAACCTGCAGTCACTTGTGGCATCGTCACCAGCAGCTATTCATCCGCTTTCGACACAGTTAGTGGGGACTAACGGCAACCTTAGCCCTGCAAGCACTGAAACTAATTTTTCAGAGTTAAAAACTATGCCAAATCTTCAACCTATCAGTGCTCTTCCTACAAAAACCCAGAAAGGAATGCACAGTGGAACTTGGAAGCTGTCTCCACCCAGGTTAATGGCTAATTCACCTTCCCACCTCTGTGAAATAGGTTCTCTGAAAGAAGTCACGCTGTCGCCAGTAAGCGAGTCTCACAGCGAGGAAACCATACCCAGCGACAGTGGGATAGGTACAGACAATAACAGCACTTCAGACCAAGCCGAGAAAAGCTCAGAATCCCGCCGGAGATACTCCTTTGATTTCTGCACCCTGGACAACCCAGAGGCTATCCCATCTGACACCAGCACAAAGAACAGGCATGGTCACCGGCAGAAACATCTCATTGTGGATAACTTTCTCTCTCATGAGAGTATGAAAAAGCCAAAGCACAAGAGGAAAAGGAAAAGCCTGCAGAACAGAGATGACCTCCAGTTTCTGGCAGACCTTGAGGAACTCATCAATAAGTTTCAAGTGTTCAGGATTTCCCATAGAAGTTATACATTTTATCATGAAAATCCATATCCCAGCATCTTCAGGATTAATTTTGATCACTACTACCCTGTGCCATATATCCAGTACGACCCATTGCTCTATCTTCGCAGGACCTCTGACATGAAGTCTAAGAAGAAGCGTGGTAGACCTGCCAAAACCAATGACACCATGACAAAGGTGCCTTTTTTACAAGGGTTCGGTTACCCTATTCCCAGTGGGAGTTACTATGCACCCTATGGAATGCCTTACACATCAATGCCTATGATGAATCTTGGTTACTATGGTCAGTATCCAGCTCCTTTGTACCTGTCTCACACGCTCGGAGCGGCTTCCCCATTTATGAGACCTACCGTGCCCCCACCCCAATTCCATGCAAGCTCTCATATGAAGATGTCCACCACTGCCAAGCATAAAGCAAAACACGGAGTGCACCTACAAACACCTGTAGGAATGGGCCTTGGAGACATGCAGTCCTCTTTGGCTCCTCCAAAGGTTGGAGGAACAAGCCTTTCAAGTGGCCGACTTCACAAAAGGAAACACAAACACAAGCACAAGCATAAGGATGAGCGGATATTGGGGACACATGAAGATCTGAGTGGTCTCTTTGCTAGCAAGTCCACTGGCTTCTCCAGCCATGCGATCAATGAAAGACTAAGCGGCTCAGATAAAGACCTGTCCTTGCTCAACGAGAAAAGCAAGCATAAGGAGAAGCAGAAGCACCAGCATTGTGAAACCGGACACAAAGGCTCAAAGAGTAACTTTGAAGTGGATACGCTGTCTACGTTATCACTTTCTGATGCCCAGCAGTGGACACAGAGTAAAGATAAAAGTGACTCAAGCAGTGATCCCATTGACTCTTGCACAAAGAGATACTCTGGTAATACTGAGAGTAATGGAAGGTCAGAGTCCCTGGACATGTTTGGTGAAATGAATTCCTCAAGTGAGAAGCGGGACAACGATGCAAGTGGGAATAAAAGAAGAAGCTTTGAAGGGTTTGGAACTTACAGGGAAAAGGACATTCAGCCCTTCAGGACAAATAGGAAGGACAGAAGTACTTATGATTCTTCAGCCTCTTCAGGTAAGCTCTGCTTTATTCTGTTTTACCTTACCGCATTTAAGTTTTAATGCTAAACAAAGAGGGGTTTGATATTTATAGCAAATATGTTTATGAGTCAATAACTTCTCTGGCTTTTTGCAATTGACTCCCATTCTGCATCCAGACTTTGGGGAGATTGACAAGCAAGTTGGCCACGCATTAAACCAAAACCTTTAAAAGTCTTCAAGTTGTTACACAGCACTTTTATGAATATTTGTCCTGCCTTTGCCTATCTCTCCTAGCTTGTTGCACTTCCTCCAAAAATCCGTTGCATTCTGCAACAGCAGCAATTTTAATACTTGTTGGCAAAGTAGGCATCCCTCTTATTGGTGTCTAATGTCATGGTGTGGTAGTCATTGCCCAATCTTTGGGAGAACAGCCACTGTACTGAGCAGAGAGTCTCTGCTCTGGCCCACAACGCGTACAAAAGCCATTCGTTGATGGGATGGACCAGATGCGTGGGAAGTTGTGGAGCTGGGTCAGTGTCCCATGACTGGTGTGGTGTACTGCTGATCCAGAGGGACCCATCACAGTGATAGCTGGGCTGAATATATGGAGACCCTGGGTACAATCCTAGCGTAAATCTGTCACTTCCAGTCAGCAGGTGTCATGTAAAGTAATTATCCTGAGCATTGAGTGGCTGTGGGAAGGGACTGGTGTCATGGAAACAATAAACCCTGGCCAATTGACTCTGAAGAGTTTTAGGACTCATGACTTGGAAATATAAGCTGGGTAGATGAGGAGGGAGGAAGCTCCTTTCGGCTGCTAAGGACATCTGTTCCTCTCCTGCAGAGGGAGAAAAAAAAGGAATCTGAATCTTGTCTGAGAGACTGAATTGTACTTTACAATAGGGAGCTGCTTTCATGATGACACAGAGGCAGGTGTTTTGCTGCAATATAAATGAATTAACTTGGGAGCAAGCCCAGAGCTCCTGCACCATCAGATATTTATCACAAAGCAGATTTCACACTTGGTTCTGGAAGAGGATGGGCTTTACTGAACCAACCAGTGGTGGATGAGATTCTGAAGTGCTAAAAAAGAGCTTCAAAGAAACGTAATTCATAGCATCCAAAATGAAAAAAGAATAAGCTGAGAACACAGAGAGAGCAAAGAATTTGTATGACCTGCCAATGTGAGGCTCTTAAGTTTTTTATTGACTTGTAACTGATTGAGATCCAAAGACTCCTCAAGCTTAAGCCACCTAGACATTTCCATTTCCTTCACTGAGACCAAGATCTGGACTGTAGCAATGAAGAGCAGTCTAAAATGAGAGCTTATCCCATGAAAACATTCCCGTTCATAATATCATATTATATCAGACCAATTGCGACACCCAGAAATGAGACACCCAGAAATATTGGAAAAGAGACTGAATTCAGTCACTGGCTATATCAGGGCTGCTACATGCCTGACAAAGACCAAAATTATTCTCCACCAAGTGCTGCAGTGGCTACTGAATTAAGGAAGTTGTGTCATAGCAGACAAGGATTAAAACTCTTCAAAATTTTTAACAAGGCTATTTCTCATTTTTTTAGTGGAAGTTACTGATTTCACAGTTTGATTACATTGGATTTGTAGCCTTTTTGCTTTCTGAACAGACTATGTTTGCTAAACCTCTACTATACTTTCCAGTTTAATATATTTCACTTATGTGTAGCAAATTGTCAAGAGAAAATTCTCAGCACTGATGAACCCAAATGAGTTTCCAAAGCAGGGGCATGATCCCCACCAGGCTGACTTGGAAATAGAATTGGTAAAGAAAAAGTCTATTTCATGTTATTTTCCTTTAGTTTATTGTCCATGGAGATAAAAATGTAAGATGGAGTGGTAGAACTTGCCGTAGGAACTCCACCAGACTTGCTGTTTCTCATTTAAACTAAAATTATTATTTTTATTTATTTTTACTTTTCATGATTACAACTGCACATCATTCCCCATGACCTAATCCATCAAGTCACAGATTATGAACTGGTTTCTTCATTGTCAAGCTATTATTTAGATGGAAAAATCATCAGCACTTAGCTAAGCAGAGCCAGCTAACCAGAGCCATACCTTGCACTACAAGGAAAAATACTAAAACTAAACAGCTCTGCCAAGAAAGGCTTGGAGCCAAGACTGCTCATTAAAGCCTAGGAACATCTGTCTGCTTATGACTGTCTAAGATCTCAGTGCAGCTTTTTTTCCTCTCTGCCTTTGACCTTCACTGGGATTCCCAACAGAGGTCCACACTTGAGTCTAGCCATAACTGGTTCCCACTGAGGAGGGATTAAACTTTTCCATGATAACCTTGACCTTTTTTCTCCTAATTCACCTCACATTTCCCTGAAGTGGCTAAAAAGTGATTGACTAATCATAAAAATAAAAGGTAAAAGAAAAAAAAAAAGCCGTATGAGAACATATAGCAATGTCCCAGGAGGCAATTTCCATAGCCTGATTGCTCTTGCCATTCAGTATTTGTCATCTTTCACAATATAAAAATAATATATAACAGAGATAAGAGGAGACATCCTGAATATTCAGATGAAAGCTCTAAATAGATTAATATCACGATTTCAGTGTTATCTTTACTGCACGGGCATTTTGGCATGCTCAGTAATACCATTTGCAACTTCATTGTATGTTGCGGGAGATGAAATATGGAGCAAAAACCACCCACACTTGGTAGAGATAGCTGTGATAAGAGTGATGAGAGAACCATTTAGTGCTCTTCGGCATCCAGGCATTGCAGTTTGTTTCAGTGTACTGTGCTGGTGCAGGTGCCATTGTATTGTTGTTATTTTTGTTATTATTATCTGTGTTGTAACAGCACTTCGCCATTTCTGAGAAGTTCAGTGTTCCCTGGTGCTGTGTAGTGGTCGTGCTTATGGCAGAAAACAGTCCTGCTGTATAACCTCAAAGCCTATGCATGATTTTACAGGCTAGAAAGATTAGGATGTCAGGGGAAGTGTTGTCCCTCTTACTTTCTGGAGGAGCTGGTGTCAGTCCTGGCACAAGAGATCCGTACCAGCTGTGAAGCGTCCCATTGAGGGAGTGCCACCAGCTACCTTGGTTGGCCACAGCAAACATCCATTCCCTGTACTGCACCAGCTTGGACTATCAGTGGCCATTCATTAGTGGGGACCTTTGGGAGCTTTGGCGCATTTTATGTCTCTTGGCACCTCTTGGGGTTAAATGTGAACTGTTAATGCATATGGCAATTCTCTCAGTGCACTGCCTTGTTTCTCCACCATAGTTCTGGAGATCCTTTCCATAAACACTAATTAATAACTCTTCCCACCTTCCTTCTCGTTTGTTCCCCGTGACCTGTCGCTTCCTACTGTAGTTTCCTGAAATTGCTATTTTTATGAGATTCCTTGTGCTCGCCTAACCCTCCTGCACTTAGAAAAACTGATTAATGAAAACTAGCTAAACCCAGCTTGCCTGTTTGGCAGAAGACTAGTCCGGTGGCATCAGTCTTGCCTGTAGGCAAGGACACAGCAGAAGGTGTTTCAGATCCTGCCTGGCCACAGTCATGCAGGGCACATCCTAACTGAACTTTAAAGCTGTGTGCGCTAAGCATTCGTGCAGTTGGCTCCCTCCTTCCTCTCTGCACGGCCAGACGTACACCTCGTGCATCTGCAACACGCGGTTGGGGCCCCTCTGGCACTCTGTGACCTGAGGCACTGCACACAGCTGGATGGCGGATTCTTTCATCTGCTCTCCGGTGGTTACTAAAGCCCAAGGTGAAGGACCCAGGGAGAGGCCACAGATCGGTGCTACAGCTGGGCTGCAGAGATGGAGAGCTTTAAAACTGTGTTCTAAAGAGGTCCTCACAGCAAACTCCACATCTCCTTGTCATGTGGCTGCCTGCTTCGCTTTCATACATGATGCTGAAGAAGAGGCTTGCATTGCTGGTGAGCAGCCTCGATGCCGTAGCTTGTACCCTGGAAAAAAGCAGGAGTGGTTACCTCTTCCTTATTTCCTTAGGTGGGCAAATGAGGAAAAGCACATTTAACATTTTAAGGTGCATAGATAAGATGGCAATTTTGGTATACAGCCTGTCTGAATATGTCCTAGTTACAATCATTGCAGGCCAGGATGTAGCTGGGAGTGAAGCAGAGGTCAAAAGTCACTATATGCAGGAGTGGATTTTTGCTCTTTGTAGTGAGACTAATCGAGGTCTACGCTACTTTATGCTCACAGTATTTCTGCCTCTCTTTTTTCAAACAGTGATTATACAAGCATAGATTGCCTTGCTTGCATATTGGGCATCATGGCTCAAAGATCAGCTAATAAGTACACGGGTTTCGTCAGATATAGCACAGACACCACGCACAGTGAATTTACAGGAATATAAAGTTAATCATATGCAGTTATTAGGAAGGTAGTAATCATCACTCTCCAAATGCGGGACAGCTAGCATGACAAACATTCTTTACAAATTAATGCTTAACTTACCTACAAGCCCCGCAACGCCTTCCCCCCTCAACGTCCAGCAGTGCTACAAGCTGAATTTCTCCTGATTTGACCTTTCCTCCTCAGCTAGTCTGTATGGTGCTGGTTTAGCTCTGAAGGACTTAGCATCAGCTTTAGATGGAGGACAGGCATCACACCATGAGTAGTGTTTGGCCCTATGACTCGAGGGGGAGAAGAGGGGCTGTATATATATATATGTATATATAAACCGTGCTTATTAAATTCACGACTGTATGTGGTATTTATTTAAAGTTATTTTCTAACATCTCTATCTTAAAAGTGCCCTTTGTTCCTGTTAAAAAGCCTTACATTGGGTGATTAAATCTTCCAAAGGGAGAGTAGGAGGAATACTGGAGGAAGGGAGGAGAGGTGACAATCAAACGAATGAACAGCATTCATCTGATGTCAGTACAAACACACATATAAGTGACCATGCTCTGCTGAGGAGTGTCATTTATCCAGCTGAGATTTCTTCCCTGACAAAACTCCCCTCCACGGCTCAGTTTCCTGCTGGAATTGTCCGTTGCCACGCAGCACTGAATAAATCTCTGGTTCGTCCTCTCTCAGAAGTCAAATGCATTAGTGTGATTTGAAACAGGACTTGCTATGAACAAAAACAAACATGGTGAAATGTTGGCAAAGCCACCATGAGTTTTGTTTTGGTTTGAGGGAGGTGTTGTTTGGGGTTTTTTTAAGAAACAGCATATGCAGTTCTGGACTATTATCATGAAGCCTTAATCAGCCACAGTTTTACACCAAGAAAGGATCTGTATTTCGGTAGTGGGTAAGCATATTTGTTCTTCTGAATGTACATGGAAGACACAGGCAAACAGGATTAGCCAACTGCCTTATTAATCAAATTTTGCTGATTTTTGTATCGTAATATTTTCCATGAATAATTCTTTTTTTTTATAGCTCCAGAATGACAGAGTCGGTTCATTATTCTGCAGTGAACACATTATTTCAGTAACAGGGGAAACAATGATCCAACACTATATTTAATGAACATTTTCCCATCTGAACAGCTTAGAGACATATGAGTGTCTATACTGGCTGGGTCTTGCATATATACTCGCGGACATACCTTTACATACTGGAACAAGGGAGGAGAAGTGACAGTCAGGTGATGAACAAAGTTCATTAGATACCAATTCACACACACGTATAAGTAACCTTCTTCAGTAGGGGCACTTGACCTAACGATACTTCGGTGTCATACGGCAGCGTGAGCACAGATGCAGAGGCAGGCTGATGCGTGGTCCAGGGTTTGGAGACCCATCTTCCGTATCATAGTTTTTTCCTGTGACTGCAGAAAAGTGTCTAAATTGCAATAAACCTCAGTGTCTGTCTGGGAAAAGGGGATAAAAGCAGTTTCCTGCTGTACAGAGCCACGGTGAGGTGTGATACACAGCGATGCCCAGCGAGTGCAGTGTGGGAGCAGTGGCAGTGCTTGAAGCAGATGGGAGAAGAACCAGACATGAACTTCACTCGCCGAGGTTGTATGGAATATTAGTCACCCGCCCGTTCCCCAGCTCTGCCTCTGCTGTGGTTTCCTCAGACACCCCAGGCTTCTACACAGCTTCAAGCAGCTGTAAAAGCTTTCCAGCCCCGGTGTTGGGGGGGGTTGCGCCCTCCCCCGTGTCCTGCGGTGAGGGACAGGCACTGTACAGTTGCGGGGTGAGTGTTTGTACCATCTGGCCCATTAAAGTTAGCATCAGAGCTTTACAAAATACTGTTATTTGTAAATACAATGACATTCATCAAAACAGCTCTTTGGGCCCCTGGATGCTTAAGAGTACAACCAAAACTACTGAAATGACCTCCAAAAGCATTATCTGGCCCCCTTAGGATAAATGTCCTTCTTATTGTTTTCTACAAAGTCTTCTGCCAGTCCTGGGGAGAGGAGGCCACGCTCGCATGACTGTTGCTCCATTCTGCCCATGGCATTTCCTAGAGGCTGTTGAGGGAAAACAAGAATGATGGGGAAAGCAAGTCAAAACTTTCCTTGAAAGTGTTTTTGACCAAGGCATTTGAAATACAGTGAGTTTTGTTGTTGTTGTTGTTTTAATGCTACCACTTGCTTACTGTGTTGTTTCCAATGTTTGCACTGACCAAGGAGAGAAGAAACAAGAGGGAAGCTGGAGTGGGAGAGGGAGTTGGAGTATTTACCACCCAACCAATCTTTTATTTCCTCTCTTAATGATTGTATGTTTATTGCGCTGCCTGAGGCTCAGTACAAAGTCTTTTGGACCAGCAATGAATTAATCAAATTAAATGCTGTGACCCCTTTGCTTTTTGGGATTGTTACAAGCCTCCCAGCACCCTGCCTAATTTCTGCCTCTTACTTTGCTCTCTGTCCAACAGTCAAGCGGTTCTTCCTTCGCAACTTGGCGGCTCCCAGCTATTTATCTTCGCTCTTTCTGGCCAATGCCAGAATGTCTTGTTTGAAGTTTTTATTTAGACCACTGCTGGTTTATGGAGTTGTGCAGATTCCACGTTGGGTGTGCAGCAGCTTCGCGTCAGACACAATTGGCTTCTGCTGGGCTCTTGGCTTTAAAAGGCAATAAAGAATCAGGGCCGGACTCTTGTCTCAGCCTGGTGTAAATCAAGCATCTCCCCATTGAAATCGGTGAGGTTGACTTCTGGAGTGAAGTTTCTGTTGAGGCAAAAAAAAAGGTGTGGGGCTGGGAAGTCCTGTCCTGGGCTTCAGCGAGGTCCCTGTGGCTGTGCTCTACCTGCTGGGTGCCAAAAACAGCCTCGGTTCAACATTTATAGAGACTTTCTTAGCTTGGAGGAAGAGGGTGGGTTAAGTTCCAGTGTGTAGTCAGGATACCTGGTTAAGTGGCAATTTAGGAAGAGTTAGGAGAAGTGTGTGCTATAGCTCTGGAGTATACACAATTTAATTTTTTCTGTAAGGTGTTGATAATCTAGGTACAAAGCAAGAGATTTGCTCAGGTGCACGGAGGAAGTAAAATGAAACAATGGCCGTATCTTTGCTATTAACTTGCCATCACTGTGACTCAAAGCTGGGCATAGGAAAAGCTGAGCTCAAGATACCTGCCAGTGAGTGGGATCGTAATGCACTCAGGGCAACCTGCGTCCCATCCTACTCTACTGCAAAAGTGAGAGCTGGGGTCTGTGACCTCCAGAGCATGATCTGAGGCAGCTTCTCCTTTCCCACTGCCTACCAAGAGTTTTATATTCATGTATCACAGCAAAAGAAGGCTGAAAGACCATTATCCCAGCTGCTTTAGTATGCCTGATTGCAATAATGATGCTGAACAACAAAAGGAGTAAGAACACCCTGTTTTAAGATTTCACCAAGAAGGAAGTCAGAATAATTCCCCTGTAGATCAAGGGCTAAGGGGAGGGGTGGGAAAGGAAAGCTTTGACTGTCCATGGAGGAGTTTTGACACAACCTCAAAGACTTGAAAAGACCCAAGGACTCCTAATAGGAATCATTAGTGATTTGTCATTGAAAACATGCAGCTGGGCGTGGATCCCCATAGGCTTTTGCAGCAGCACTGAGTCTGACCTACCTTTTGCATGAGGCGGAGCTGATTTCAGGAGGCTTGGGGAGCATGTGCAATGCAGGGTTAACTGTCAAGCAAGGGCAGGACTAGATGGCTCAGAGGGACTTGCTAATGAGCTATCAAGCCGTGGGTCACTGGTTAAAATTTAATCTGCGAGAACAGTGACAGAAAATCAAATCAAAGTGCTGACGTCAGAGTGATGCTGGAGCAGCAGCAAAAGCATTGCTGGTGCCTTATGCAGCACACACGGGCAGCTTAAACTGGGAGCAAACTGTGAGGAACTTGTCTGGTTGATCCCAATTGCAAGACAGAGCTCAACCAATTTGTATTATACCTGTTAGTAATTCACTTGTCAGTGTGTTTTTTTCTGAATGACATCAGCATATCTCATCACAGAATCGAACCCAAACCCAGCATTAAATAGCACTAGAAACAGAGTTGTGGAGACATCTAGGTAGAGTTTGCTCAGCAGCATCACAGAATGTGGATCATCAATGTACCACAAAGCACAGCAGTTTACAGGTCTGGTGATGGAGATTTTGCCATTAGGTTCCATATCATAGAATCATAGAATCATAAAGGTTGGA
>NW_010550795.1:0-6632 GCF_000687285.1 Phaethon lepturus | reverse complement strand
CCGGTCAGTGCAGCCCGCAGGTCATCCCGCTCCCGCGCAGCCTTTGATGTCCGTTATTAAAACGGGCACCGAATGAGCCCAGCCTTTTAAGCAGCCGACAGTGGCACTGTAGCAATATAGTAATTTCCTGCTAATCGCACAGCTGGCATTGCATCATACCTTAATAGTAAATTAATTTGCAATTAATATCTTTTTCTTCTTAAGGCATCAGCTTGCTAAGGTGTCAAAACTTCTTAGACACACGCAAAGTCAAGCAGTAGGTTTGATGTGTCATTGCTTCAAACCATCATACAGAATTACAAGATTAGAAAACTGAACATATCTCTGCAGAAAAGCAATTACAAGGGCATAGCCTGTCCACTGTATTTAAGCATAACTTGCACTGATGTCATCCAGGCAGAAAACAGATTCCTGATAACATTTAATTTTTCAAGCTTTTTGTAGTTTTGCTGCAGAATACTTTCCACATCACCACGTCGTGTGGGACTTAGCAGCTGCATCACTCTGCCATCTTTCAGAAACTAAGTCGATTAAGCAGTGCGTGGCTAGGAAAACAAAGGTCTCGCAGGAAATAAGCTTAGTGGCCTAGCAGGCACCGCTGTGCTCTCTGAGCCTCTCTCCACTAAACCAGAGTTTGCCACACACCCTTCAGGGGCACCGAAGGGGCTGAAGGCGATACTTGTCCAGAGGGGATGTGCAACTTGGCCTTAGCCACTTGCAGTCGTTAGAGATCAGGCAGCACCTGCAGCGACAGCGAGCGTTAACTGGTGTCACGGCCAGATCCCAACCGCTACGCCTGCCCTGTAGAGTGCTGCACCTTCTCAGCCACGGGAGACATTCCCTGCTGCCTCGACAGGCTGCATTAGTCACCTGCTAAGTTTTTGGCCCAAAAGTGGTGGCAGCAGTCAGTTTATCTAGTATATTTGTCAGTTTGCAAGTTAAATTTAACTGCCTAAAGATTAGGAGGGCCTTACTTCTCTCTGACCTGCATTGATATAATTCACAAAATTAGAAAGGTGCCTCTAACCCATGTTGATGTGCTAGCTTTCAGGCAGGGACTGGGCTAATCCATGACAAAGAATAAAGCACTCTTACAGCTGCTCCAGTTCACTGCCAGTTGCCTGCTGGGGCATAAAGGCTGGACTGGCCACTCGGACTGAAGAAGGGGGCTAGGAATTTAGTTATATGGCAGGGCTGGCTTAGGTTATCTGGTGCTGTCTTGAGAACACCCCTGCAAAGAGAGCGCTCAATTAGGCTGACCAGCCTAATTTTCCAACTCTGATGCAATATCAGAGCAACGCAAGAGCGGTATTTGCAACATGATCAAGGATTAGCCCCTTCCTTTGTTTCAAGAGACCAGGCTGCTTTTCGCAAATCATCGCTCTTGACAATTTTGAGAGGGAGAGTTGTTGTAACTAGCTTTAAAACAGAAGCTGTGCAAACTTCAGCGCGCAACCTCGGATCCTGGCTTAACAGCCTTCTGCTGCTGCAGTAGTGAAGCCGTCAGCAAGCAGGCAGAGACACAGTTATCCACATTACTCCACGCTCTGTGGTGGGCCTGTCCACAAGGGATTAGGCCAAATCTGCTAACCTCATTTCTGTTACATAACCTAAGACAGATCTGAACTCTTTTCTCCAGGGGATTGTATGTTAAACCAGAATATCGCCTCCCCCTAAACCTCTTCAGCTGTAGTTCAAATTAGTTTTTGCTGCTATCATAATTCATGCTGTACTGTAATGAAAGTGGAATCAACCGAGATGGCATGTAGACACTGTGTCTAGACATACCCAGGTCACTTGTATACAAGCTTTATCAGGTAACTGCTACCAGTGCAGCTTTTTCACAGCGTAGGGTTTAGTGCAGACCGTAGAGACCACAGGGAGTAAGTGCTTAGATCCCAAGTCCACAGTGAGCTGTTGGGCACTACAACCACTAGTAACTCAGCTGCCGAGTTTAAGAGCCAACTCAAGTTAGTTCAACACAGACAGCAGGCGTGCAACATGCACGAAAGACTGCCTATGATCAGCGCCAATTTTGTAACAGCGTCTGACATCCGCATTGCTTTTCTTGGAGCTACTTGCGACAGTGATGTCACAGTCACATCGCATGGCACCACCATGCCTGGTACTCCCCAGATACACACATTCTGAAGTCTTCTGAGCCCTTACAGAACTGTTCATCCAGCAACACAGATCTCCGATCTACTCTTCTAACCCATAACCCATAGGCTTCTCTCATGCAAACACTTACTCAGGTCAATAATTACACTGAAGTTTAGCTAATATTGCCTCAGAATGAGGGAAAACAAGTCCTCTTCTGACTTAGCAACATCATAGAATGCCAGGAGTAATACTGGATGCAGTTAAATTACACCAGTGTGAAAGGGAGATTAAGTTTACATGAGGCTGCAGTCAGGCTGTACACATTTCACTATGCAGAGTGAGAAACTGCTACAGTTTGAGGACTACGTCCATTTTTATCTTTTCCTTAACAGTATGGGAAGGAAAAAGAGAGTTTATTTGGATTCTTAAATTAGAGATGAAATTGCTAGGCAAAGGACATTAAGGAAATTTGCAGTTATGCAACTGCAGTCCTAGAGGAAAAAGTAAACAATTTTACTGAGAAAAACAAATTGAAAACAATTACAAGACATCAAGAGGAAAGTGGCTGGAGGTTTGGACTTATTCTTTTTTCCCCTCCTTCCCTTTTCCTTTTGAGACCTGAAAATATTTGCATATTGTCTTAAATTTGATCCCTCTTAGGTCCTCCTCAGCCTATACCACTTAAGTCACATAGTCATTCGTGACTGAAATGGGGGGAGCTTCAGTGCAACAAGGAAGGAAAGGAGCACCATCAAGGCTTTTTTTTAGTCACTGAGGAAACAAGTCTTGTCTTTTATGGGACTTTACAATCATACCTCCTTTTACAGTCATTATCTCTGAAGGAAGCCACTATTTATGCCAGTCTTCTGTAACACTTATTCCCTGTGCTTAGAAACCCAAAACTCTTCTAGGGGCTCTTCAGGATGCCATGGTAAGGCAACATACACACTCCACTCTCTAGTCTTGCAAACGCAAGAACCAAGTAACTATGACTCTTGAGCAACCACTGAGCAACTTGGCACCCATGGCTCAGTTAAGCGTGGGATATACTCCGAGAAGGATCAGAGCTGTAGTTTACAGCATCGTACTCAGCCTTGCTGGATTAAGCAAGGTGATTTGATTAGTTTGGCAAAGAGAATAAAGCCTTTAAAAATCTGATGTGGGAAGATAGCACTGAAACCCAGGATGTATGCCTTCAAGAGTCGAGGCTACAGCATAGAAACAAAAACGAGCTGAAAGGATAGGAAGAGAAGGTATGCTGTGTGCTTATAACATACTGAAAAGGAACTTGACATATGCGAGCCGAGGAAACCCGGCATTGTAAAACATGCTATTTATATAGCGCCAAAAGTAGACTTTTATGGGGACATAAACATTAGTTACCCCAGTGCATACAATCTTTCCCTCTAAAGAAGATAAAGGCACTGCCCTGTCAGAGCCAAATCAAAGTCCAAACTGAAGAACCAAGCATGTCTCAACTCTGAGAAATCTCAAATCAAAATTTGGTCTGGGGTGAAGTCACTTGACTCGTGCAAACCTTGCCCATAAAGCAAATAACTTCCAAACATTGCAACTGAGATTTGTAAATAGGGACTTTAGTCACTTCTGTTGTTATTAAACTCTTTTCTAGCTACACCATGCAGTTTCAGGAGGAAAAAGTGAAAAAGAAAACAAAACCTTATCCAAGTTTAAACTCAGGGGAAAGTATTCAGGCAGAATATAATTAGCAAAACTGGAAGATGGCCAAAGTGCTGTGTGCAACATCATGCTCTTACAAGAAAAAAGACCCAAGGACTTTGAATGGCCACAAACATCAGGACCTGATTTTTAGTCTGCTCCAGATAATGCAATAGGGTAACCTTACGTAAAACCAAGCACACATGTAACTACCTTGAGAGCATTTCACTTGGTGTTAGCAGAGATGTCTGTGATGTGGATTCCCGTTTCCTAGATGGTAGAGGAAATACTACTCCGTCCTTCTATCATTTGGCTACCTACTGCCAGATTTTGATGGTAAGCAGGTCTTCTTTTAGCCTCACTGAATTTTAATGGAGAAAGGTAGCGAGATTTAATGGACAACAAACGCAGCCATGGGTAGAGCACGAATGCTGAGGCCTGAGTTCTACTTCTGTTTCTCCCCTTGTCCGATCTGGGCAGGAGACAGAGGTGACAATTAACACCAGCACCGAGTAGAGAACTCTTAGGTTGAGCTCCAGTCTAAGTTTCTGCAAGAGATTTTAGTCTGAACTAGCCAGCCTGACAACGTGAAAGGAGAGCAAACAACAGTAACATAAGATGTTGTTGTAAGGACAGTGAGGACCATGTCAGACAGAGCTTGCCAAACACTGTAATGGCTTGTAACACAGCTGATCACACTAAATAAAGTGTAGCCTTAAACACACTTAGGACCAGATTCTCAACAGGTCCTCCCATTTAGCATGCAGCATAATTATTTTTTTCCTAACCAACTGTATCTTGTACCACAAGGGATTGTTAATACAATTTTGGAAAAAGAATAAATTCATGACATATGAATAAATAACCATAAGTTGTTTACACAAATAAACATTCCGGGGCATGGGATTTTATTCAGTAATTGCCATATTGGTCATAAAACATGCCTGAGAGCCCAAAGTATTACTTTATTGCATTTAGCAGCAACAATTAGCCTCTCAATTTTTCACTGCTTTAACAGACAGTATGGTTTTCTGCTCCAAGAGGTAAAAACCAAAACAAAACCCAGGCTCTTCCGTGTGGCTGTGCGCGCCACAGGCGTATGTGCAAGTGTCACAAAAGACTATCAAGGCTTGAACTGTGATCTGAAGCACAGAAAACAAAACAGAAAAAAGCAACGGACAATTTTCCTTCCTCTTCTGGGGGACTACGTCGGGCAGAGGGAGCAGTGAAGAATTTCATAATAAGGCGCTCTCGCAAAAGTACCACAGGCAACAAATTCCTCACAGCTGAATAGGAAAATAAGTGCAAAACTGAGGACAACAGGAAGAGGCGTGGTCCCTAATGCATCATTTGCTGTATTTTATTGTGTGTGAGCCAAGGGAAGTAGAAGGCCACTGAAATTCCTAGAGAACAGAAGAGCCCGGAGAACTACTGAATTAGCAGGCTTCCTAATGCTTGTGATTTTTACATTAAGAAAGGAAGCATATGTTTTGCAAGAGAGAGCATTCATGAGCTGAAACCTTCCTCTCCCTGCCCCCATCTTAATTCAAAGATTAATTAAGATACATAATACAATTAAGTAGTTGGGAAACACTGTTTTTTCCCCCCCAGTAGTTGACATTCAGCTAAACATGGCAGCCAAGGGGCACGTCACGAGGACTCCAGTTGCGCAGCCACTTGTAACCGGAGGGAGAGTGCAGATGTGATAGAAATTTGGGCGTTCTATTCAGGTGAGCTACACATGCGATAGAGGCTGTAGATACTGATGCAGCATAGCTACCTCACAATTTGGATAATTAACCCATGGGTAATCAAGAATTGATGGCATTACGCTAACTGCAGAAGCTACTGCATCCTGGAAACATTGCTGGGAATATCTATCTCGTATTTTCATCTCACTAGAACTCTAATTTGGACAGCTTATTGACCTACTTTCAGCATGTCACTGCTTTCGGCATGTTAACCCCCCCATCCCCAAACACTCACGGCTATTTCAAATAAGGGCAAGAAAAAGAACGACAGAAGTACAGATGTTGCTTGTGCATACAATCAGTGCATCCCTCCCCCACTAAAGTTTAATAAGGATTGTTAGTACATCATTGTGGCTGGTAATTGTGTAGGTACACATGGTAATTGCATGTATTTGCACTAATTATGTAAATGCACAATAATTAAAGCTCCAGGGTTTTCATGGTAAATTTTTAAGACACTCATGGATTTGTCATGGCAAAAGTGTCAGTCATGTAACCTAGTGAGAAAGGGGAGGAGGCAGCGGCTCGGGAGAACATGCTTCTTAAAATAGAGATTTTTGCCTAAGTAAGTGGATAAAGGACACTACTTCATCATCAAACACAGCTGTCATGCCTGAGCACAGTTTCTTTCAGAGTCTCTTAACAGACTTAAAAAAAAAGATAAAGCTAGACAAACCCCCAAAACATTCTGGTTTTCATGGTAGGTTAACACTCAAGGCCAAGTACTCCCCCGCTTTCTCCACTTAACAGCCCAGCTTTTCCCATTTAGCCAGTGAAAGGCAGGAGGAGAAATGAATTTGTGCTCTCCTTTTGCCATCATGGTGATCACTCGCTACGACTGCCAGTTCGCTCCCTCTCCCGGGCCCTTACCACACTCCACTGCATACGTCGGTGGAAACACTCCCAGCACGGCGTGCAGCCTCAGCGCAGGAGTCGTACACGGCGGGTTCAGGTGGCTTCTGTCTTGGGGGTTTACACCCCTTTCCCGCCCTCCTCCAAGGCTTCAGCCATTCCCCCCACCCCGATGTCTTCAGGGGCCGACTGGCGGGTTCTCTCTGGGGAGCACCCCGGCCTTCCTGCGAGCGCTCCCCTGGCACGCCA
>NW_010550794.1:3434-17049 GCF_000687285.1 Phaethon lepturus | reverse complement strand
AAACTTACTGAGGGAGCACTCAATCTCCTCAACCAGATCATCAATGAAGTTATTGAATAAAACTGGCCCCAAAACTGAGCCCTGGGGAACACCACTTGTGACTGGCCACCAACTGGATTTAACTCTGTTCACCACAATGCTCTGGGCTCGGCTGTCCAGGCAGTTTTTTACCCACTGAAGGGTACACCTGTGTAAGCCATGAGCTGCCAGCTTCTCTAGGAGGATGTTGTGGGAATAATTAAATAGTTAAATAGTTTTTATTTAGTTCAGTGCCCCAGATTATCAGTTTACTTTTAGGGAAGGGACGAAATTCTTCACAGACTGATGTGGAGACTTGGAGAAGAGAAAAAGACAGAGCATACATATGCATATACAGAGGTTTAGTTTCCTTGCCACAGTGTGAGTACTTACCTTCCCACTGGCCAGTCAGCACCAGACTCCTGCTAATGACAATGTCAATCTCTCTGGCACCATATTCCACAGCTAGCTTTATTTCGGCCAGTTTGGTTTCTAGAGGAGTTTGTCCAGAAGGAAACCCAGCAGCCACTAGCAAGAAGGGGAATGCAGGTAGAGGGAAAAAGATGTTTTATAAATTGACCATAAAATTGCATAGACCTCTAATACACCCAAGAGTTTGAAAGTTATTATTTTTTTATCCCTACCATGATGCAAAAAAATCTTAAGGTAACCCATCCTACCCTGTCTTCATCCACAAGAAACATTAGATCTTCCCTCAAGAACCAATGTCCACCAAGATACTAAGTGCATCTTGTGAAAAGGTGTCTTTCACATGACTTAAATTTTTCCAAAGGAGCCTACATAAGAAAGCACAATATCTATTGCTTCCACCACAATTGGGCAAAGAAGGAGTGAACTCATATATGAAGCAATAAACACATTTTTAATACTCCCCAGTTCTTTTAAGTAGTGTTTCAAGTGAAATCCTAGTAATATGTTTAACAGCTAAATCACAATATAGTAGAAATTGCTTTCAATGAGGTCTACTTAAGATTACATTTATGATGTTTAAGTACAAAGCCCAAAGATAATTTTTGAAATGGAAAAAATAATGTCTTTGTCAGAGATCCTTTTTCTCTCTGACATATAAATGCATTTATTATGTATTTTTTCCCCTACACAACAATGAAACAACAACAACAAAAAACAACAGAAAAATTGATCTTAGCATTAAACACCAGATCTAACTTCAAAGTTAGCCCCTGCTTTGAGCAGGAGGATGGACCAGATGACATCCAGAGCTCCCTTCCAACCTGCATAATTCTTTGATTCTCTCTGTTGCTTATTGTAGATTCAAGACTTGTCTCTCATGTGTGGTGACTGGAGAAGAGCTGGCACTATTAGACTTGTAAGTACAAGTCCTGAACCTGCAGGCTGCTCAGCAGGCAATAACCCTTCCCTCTGCACACAGCTTCATTGAATTCAGCTTGTAGAATTATACATAAAAGCCAAAGAACTGATAGGGAAAAAAAAATTGTATTAGAACTCCTAAAGCTAATATTGTAGTATTATTATCATTATAATTATTATTATTATTATTGTTGTTGCTGCTGCTGCTTTATTATTATTATCACTATCATCATCATCATCTACTTAGTGTCTAGTGTCTACTGATACTTTGTCCAGCACACTATCTAAATTTCTTCTATGCGGGTGAGGAAAACACTGATACATCTTAAGGGCTTCTTTGAGATTCCAGTAAAACAGACTTGGCATTCCTTATAAACTTGAATTTGAAAGAAAACAAAAGATTATATCAGAAGGAAATCCTCCCCTCCATTCCCTTCCTTTCACCTGCTACCTTTTCACCTTACTCTCTGAAATAAAAGCAATTCCAAACTTCTATATTTTTCTACATATTTCACAGCATCAAAATGTTTAATTAAATATTTTTGAATAAAGGTTACCTGAAGCTACTGGTATGTTACAACCAGCAGCCTTTAGGGCATTAACAGCATCGGTGACTCTTGCAGGATATACACAAACCGCTCCGACAGTAATACCTGCAAAAGCCACAGTTCACTTTTCCATATGTAGATTCCATATATAGATTTCCACCTTCTCGAGTGCAATCCGTATTATGAGCATGTGTGCATTTTCTCACCTCCCACTTCTGCATTCTCACAAAGATCTTAAGCACCTACACTAGCAATGTCTGTTATATTGCTCAAACGGTTCAGGTAATTCTCCATACTGTTACCTCCCTCATGTTCCTTCACCTGAACCTGGGAGCAAGTTTGCATTAGCAGGAGCTAAAATGCCAAGATTTTTATTGACAGATTCACTGTTTAATGCCAACACGTACAGTTAAGACATGCTTAGTCAGCAAATTACTGCAAGACAAACCGCACTGCCAAGCTCTCTCCTTACTTGTTGAGCCAGACTGAGGCCAGCAGCAACTGAGCAGTCTTTATGTTAATGCAGTCCTACTGCATTTCTAGTTAAAAATGCTATCCTCTCAAAGTCTCAGATAAATTACCACACATTCAATACTTTAACTGTCTGAAGAGTCCATAAATCTAAGTTTTAAAAAGATGACTAATTTTTGATATTTTATGTGTATGGCATAAAACCAGAGGCCTGATTCCCCTTTGGTTCTACATCATATGACTTCAATTAGTGGACCAATGCCCGTGTAAACCTGAAATATTTCAATAGTAAAAGCATGCCCCAAACGTCACTGGGATTTTCTTTTTATTAGGTCATCATAAGGCCAACATGACAGAACAAAAGTCAAATGGTATTCACTGACACATCAGTGATGTCATCTGGAAAAATTCAGAAACACTGCTCAGATATAAAGAGGTTTTATTGATAGTTATATTGACAGTCTCAATTTGCTCTAAAGTTTTATTGTGTTCAGTCTTGCGTGTAACATTGGGACTTCAGACGGAGCCTGCTTGAGTAACGTCAATGAATGTATTACCACTAGTTCTTAAGGGCTGCCTTCCACCTCTTCAACTCTGTTGACTTAGCTGGGAATGCTGTGTGTGTGCGTGTGTGTGTATACGTCACATGTACCTAGCTGCATATACTCACTAGAGGACTGATTCCTTAAAGTAGACTGGCCTGCAAAAAGATTTCCTGTCTTCCTGACTTCCATTTCCTATCTTAACTACTGAAACAAGCAGGTAACACATGTTTTCTGAAGGAAAAATAACATGCTTAGGACTGTGGAATGCATCTTTTCTGACAGGCAAAGTGGCAGGTGCGGCAGTTATATACAGAAACAGCAGCTAAGCATGAAATCCAAAGGAGTCACATGAACACTCCCCCCCTCTCCAATTTACTAAAGACATCAGCAGATTAACAGAATACTCAATTAGTTTCACCTTAGTGCACTGTTATTAAAAGACATATACTGATGTCACACACTTGTGGCTTCCACATCAAATTTGCTCACCAGGTATCATAACTTACAGTGTCGCCCTGAGACCGTGGTTCACTTTAATTGCCAAACTGAGAATGGATTTTTTTCTCCCTGTGTTCTGATATTAACTCAAAGGAATAGATATTTTGCAGATAGAACTTAAGATAGTTGCTTTGAATACCACCATATAGGACCTAGCTTGTTCTCTCACAACTATTAGTTCTGCAGCGCTGCCTACCATAGCTGCTTCCATTATAGAAAGAAGAGGCAATTTTTACACCTTTCTGAAAATTGAAAAAATAATGAGGAAATGTAGACATTTGCTCTATAAAATATGCACAACAAAAACTATCATACCTTTATCATGCATGTCCAAGGCTTTCAGCAGATCCTCTCTGATGGGATGCTTTGCTTTAAAACACAGTCTGTGAACATTTGAAGGAGTATCATCACCTGAAAGAGTGGTAAGGTCTATGCAGGTGACAGCTTTCAGCAGCCAAGCAGCCTACAAAGGGAGTGAACCAAGGAATATAGTATTTCAGTTTACATTTCCAAAGCCAAAATGAGTTAGAAGATGCAGGAATCAGAAGCCTGGCTCTTACTCTAAGAATGAGGAAATGTATGGGATGTAACATAGAGGACATGCAAAGAGTGGTTTATGACAGACAGGGCTGGCAGATATTTGTTCATGTCTTGAGCAGTATATAATGGTACAGAAAAGATTGCAATCGAAAGTCCGCCCTCTCAGAATCAAAGGATCAAATTCCAATTTTTGGCACAAAAACTAACTACCAAATGGGACTCTGAAAGAATCGGACATTTTTACCTGGACAAAAAGCATCTTGTTTCAAATTTAATTCTGTAAGACAAAGATAAAAACATCACCTATGTGAGGCACCTCGCTGTTATAATATGCTCCATTCTGTAGAGTATGTCTGTATGTTTAAGGCTTGTATGCACGAGAAATTATACGCATGCTTCAAGAGGAGCTTGCGGTTGCCAGTAACCAGATGAGTCTACACATCAGCAATTTGCACACTTGCACATTTGCATGCTCCTCCTGCTGTGAGAGTGAAAGGTGGAATCAGTGGGGGGCAAGAACCCAGACTTCTTAAAACTTAGGGTCTAGACTCCAGATGTTTCCACTTTCTTTTGTGTGAATCGGGAATAAAAAACATCTGTAATTATTTGGTGCAAAAAACAAAAGCAAGAGCTAAGTGACAAGGCTGAAGCATTCTTTAGATGAAAATGCTACAGAATTTTAAGACTTATGAATCGGAGAATGGAACAGAAGCACAACTAAAGATTTTTTTAGCTTTTTTGTTGAGCAAAAATTGAGCTTAAGACATTATTTTGAAATATTTGTTGAAAGTCTTCCAGCAAATTCTCATTTACAGAGATGGCTTCACTAAAAGATGACATCTCTTAGTGGGCACTTGTTCAACAAGGGGAGAGTTTGCAATGGCAACATCCATGTGAGACCATAAAGTTCCCCTCTGACTGCTCTGTGACACTATTTGTCACTATAGGCAGTAAAACTTGTTGTTTCTGCATGGAGGTATTACTTTGCAAATCTTAAGTGGCTTGGCCAGCCTACAAACCTTTCACACTTCGCTGATGGGAGTCTCCTTTCTGAACTTGCAGTAAATGTTACACTGAAAGCTGCTTTGGGGTGACTAAACAGAGTAATGAACTGTTACTGGCCTCTGTTAGTCTAAGCTTGGCTGCTTGTTTCTAATTGATTTCTACTTTCACCCTATGATACTTCAGAAGGGCTCTTCACTTTAAGTGGGTTTAAGTTTCTTTTACTCGGAGCTTTTTATCCTTCGTTCAAGTGAATTTTTGTCTCATCTCTTACGACATGAATCATAAAGTCATCAAGACAGATGTAGTCAGGGAGTTCCAAGAACTGGTATGAACATTTTTTTAAAAGGATTTTTCGAATGTGTATTTTAGGAAACGGGCTTCAAAATTTGAATCTGTGGTGCTACATTCAAACATGTAAAGATTCAAAATCATCTCTGTGAAATAAACAGCACATGACTATCCCACAATGACAGTGTTCAAATCCAGGAGAGATGCTTCTGGCACTCTTCAAAGTAAAACCTCACTCAAGTAACTCAGTACAGCGTTATTATACACAAGACTGGAGAAGTGCTGATAAAAATTAAACATTCGTCCTACAGCCACATTGAAGGAATGACACTAAATCCCTTTCTTCCCAAAGATTCTTTGTAATCAAAGCCTGTGACTCCTTTACTCCTTTGTTTTTTATATAGTAACTTCTGTCAAATCAGAAGACTTACTTTTTACATTACTGCACCTGCAGTATAGCCAAGGTGACGGAATACCCTCTGGGTTTTCTCACCAACACTACTTCCCAACCCAGAGCCACTGGACTGCTAAACTTGGTATCAAGTGACTTTTTATGCGTAAGAAAGTCCTGATAAATGCTGAGCTGGTGTCTAACTTTCCTCAGATTATGCCCATTTTTTATTTAATCATAACATTCAAAGCACAAACTTTCAGGTTCACATAGCAGGCAGGAAGTTGGTTTCTATCACCTTCCAGTAGGATCTTACACAGCTACATCAAATTATCCCCAAACTGTCATCTGCAAGATCTGTGCTCATCGTGAACGCAGCTTCAGCCACCCCAGAATGGCTGCCTGACATGCTAAGCTCAGGGTGCCAGCTATTTTTAACACTTTTTTTTAAGAATTAAGTATAATTGATTCTTGCTTTGTTCTGCTATGTTGCACTGTTAAGATTGAGCCTTCATTGTCTCCTTCCTCCCGCTTCCAGGTTTTCAGTTATTGTTACAAGTAAATTTCTTTAGCGTGCAGAGGGGAGGAATTGCACACATTGGCTTGCAGAACAGCCATTTGGTGAGCGAAGAATCGATTTGTCCTTTGGACACCAGTTACAACCCCACGGCTGAGGGCTCACGAGGAGCTCCTGGTCTGCTCCACGGCATTTCTCAGACCTTGCCCTTGGCTGAATGTCGGCAAAGCGCTTGCGGCACCCTGCCGCCAGCTCTGCCCGCCGTTCCCCTCTCAGCGCTTCCCATCCTGCCGCCGCGGCGGCAGAAGGCAGCACGTGGCCGTGCCTCACCTGCCCGGCTTTGCAGAACGTATTGGCTTACGCTGCTGACCTGATGGCTTTGCGTTACGACTCTCGCCTGCAAACTGGAGAAGCCAAAGCGTACACCGGGCCGGTATCTGCCAGTTCTGCCAGGCGGGCAATAACAGCAGAGGTTGAGGGTAACTGCTAAGACACTCTAAACATGTGTGTTCAATGAACACAAGTCAGCCTTGAAGGAAAGTTCATTTGTGCCACTGGCTTTAGCAGTGGCTTACGTGAACCTGTTTTATACCAAGATGGGCAATAACCAATCATTCACCTTACCTCAGGAGTTGAGAAATCAGTCCCCTTAACATTAGTGGGCTTGCTCTTTTTTTTTTAATTATTTTTTTTATTTTTCCTTTCTGCCTTCCAGTCCCACAACCAGTCAGGATTTCTGAATTTTAGGTAAGAACTAGTTAAGCAAAGAAATCACACATGTTGGGGATGTTTAAGTAAAGAAAAATTATCCACGTAGGTCAAACTTGACAGGGACCATGATCATATCTTACAGCTTTAAAATTAAAAAATAAGAAGGCAGCGCGCAGAGAAGTCTGTCTGGGAAACAGAATAAATGTGGTGGGATAGTAATATACAATTTAATCCACTCATGAATAAAGATGACTTAAATTCATTTGCGGTTTTGCCACTCATGAGTTATAAGGTTTTTAACTTGTTTGGATAAATGCGTCACCTTATTCCATCCCATCATCATCAAATACAAATTATTAAAATAAGACACAGACAAGCACATCTTTTAAGTTTACATGCATCTTGAAAAAAATTCAATATTGCAGCCTGGAGAGGGAGAGTGACTGCTTTAAAAATACAGGAACAGAATGCATAAAAAGAGCACTTACTTGCCAATTACCTTTCACAGTTTTCCATTTTTTAATTTGTTCTGCATGCCTCACAACTGCGGGTCGATTCACATGCACTTTTGAGATCCAGCCAAGCTCTGGGGTGGGGAAAAAAAGAAGAAATAAAGTCTCATCTATTTCAGTGTTCTTTTAATATATGGTGTGGGACTTCAGAAGAAAGTTGTAGCTTCGTTTGGGACCTCTGAAGAGCATCTTGTGCTTTTATGTCCTTTTAACAGCTTGCGTGTTTATCACCAGTACAAATTTTCGTAATAGCATGAACTTCTGTTAAGGTATTACCTATGAACTGGATGTTTCACACAGCATGCTTTGTTTGCCATTACAACTGAATTAACTTACTGCTGATGAGAGACACTATGTTGCCAGTCCTGGAGTATGAAGTTTATTATACATGTAGCATATTAAAAAAAAACCCAAAACACAAACCAGCCTTCTGCCGTTGCTTGCTGATTTACTTCTTGATTCCAGAATACGGTAACATTTATTCAGTCTTTTGCTTGTCTGCTGGCACCCAGGATACAACAGGATTGTTCCTGTGCGTGAACCTTTGTTTACAGGAACCAAATCCCACACAGCCACCAAAACCTCCGGACAGACCCTTGCATAACAAAGCATTTGAGTTGTTATTGTCTAGAGGTAATTTTACTGATTTTGGTGCTAGGGCTTGACTAACTGCAAGTTTCCAAAAGCACTGAATTCCTGGGCAACATATCTGCCTGGAAGCTGCAGAGATACATGCCTGCCTGAGAAGTGCTCACCTTGCCAAGCTCCCTGGAGGACTCAGGGCAACATCATCGACGTGTGAACTCCTCCAGATGCCTGCTGCAGACAGCCTGGCTCACAATTTCAATGAGTTTCAGTATCCACAAACAACAACCAGACCCAAAGAAAAGCAGATACACAACATTTACTAAAATAATGTAACTGTCTAAAAATGGAAGCACCAAAAATTGGACAGTTTTATGAAGGGTAACTGACTGATAAAGGAGAACTGAGGATTCAGGCCCTTGAATCTTGAAATTTCTGCCTAGCATGATAAACCAGAAGTGTAATTTTGAATGTTAATAAACACAAATTGCTTAGAGAAGTACACAGGAAAAAGAAATCAGAACATCTTTAAAATCTCCATATCCCAAAACATAAGTAACTCTTCTAAATACTAACCATATAAGCAATCCATGCAAATACACTGAAGACAACATCAGCAATCATTAACTACCAATAATCATCAAATCAACATCTTCAATCATCAAGTATCATTATCAGTTAAGGTCAGTAAATGGACACAGGCTCAGATACTATGAGATAATAATTCTGGGTGACTTAATTTATTAAGAGCATCTCTTCTCTACAAGTCTTCTTCACTACTGTATTAAACTTGCATTTCCCCCGAGCACATTCATTAAAAAAGGTTTAAAATTTAAAAAAAAAAGCCAATAACCAAAATCACTGATTTTGTACAGAAATCTTATCCTCAACTTTTTTCTTCCTACTTTTTAGATTTAATAGCAAAAAAACCCTGCAGAACTAACATATTAGCTAACGCATGTGTAAATACCAGCTTGTTTCCCTAATTAGACTTACAAAAAGCTCTGGAGAAACCAATTTAGGGTAAAGATGACTCAGTGGAAATGCAGGACAAAGGCATGAAACACAGCTACACAGAATCTTGTTCTGAGCACAGTAAGCCACCTTGCTACCACTTTCCTATACCACATACAAGTAATTAAATGAGCAGTACCTGCAAGGTCAAAATGTTGGCCAAAAGCAACAAAACTTAAACCAAAGAAGGAGTTTCAAAGGAATCCTAAGCAATTTAAGGATTTCTTTAAGACTTTAGCATCAGTCTCCCTGTATGGCGAAAAAGAAAAGGAGGAGCTTGCAAAGTTGCAAGCCAGCTGAACAACAAACCCTCGTTACTTCTCTCCACTTCCAAAGCCACAGGCTTATTCATTCTGCCTCAAAAGCAAGAAGCTCAACTGACATCTAGAAAGCAGGTGAGAAAAGTTACTGCTACAAAACCCACGGCAAGAATGTTCTTTCTTTTTGAATATCAATAAATGTAAACCATATAAGCACAGAAATATAAGCTAGTGAAACCTCTACATCCTCTGCAGTTGCTTTAAAGATGAGGCTCCTATGTGATCAGCAGAGAGCATACATCACTTCCCATGGGGCCATTATAGGCAATATTTGACAAAGTCCAAGGGGGAGGAAAATACAAACATAAATAAATAAATAAATAAATAAGTGAAACACAAACTCCATGTTGTAATTCTCCTACTATATGCCAAGCGCTCAGGTGGAATCATTTAATCGTAATCTAATTTATCAAGATAACTTTTGAACCCTACTGCGTGCACGTGACCTTTCAGCCCCTTTAGAGAACGTGATAAAATCAAAGCAAACAGTTTACATGAAGTACTCCACTCTCTCTAATATGGATCCAGAAGCGTCAGTTACTCTACCCTAACCTACTTTTTCTACATTATGGAAAACAACCAAGAAATCCAACTAACTAACTAATTTATAAAAACTATCGCCTTCTATAGAAAATTTAGGAAGACTGTAGAGACAGCATCCAGTTTGTCAAACATGGAAAATTTTCATCTTCTTGGCTCTTGGTGCATAAACTTGAATTTAAGTGGAAGAACCAAAATTCCTCCCATGAGTAGGTTAACCCTTCGTTACTTATTACTTGGAGCAGATTCAGCCTGACTCATCTTGTGCTGGACTTATGTAGAAACATACTGTTACTGTATCTGCCCCTGCCTGACTTTTGAGCATAGCTACTCAGAAGGTCTGATTAATCTCTGCAGGAAACAGAGCACTGCTTAAAAGAAATAGTCAAGTCTAATACCCTTTGTGGGGGAAGTGAAAAAAAGCTACTACTTCTGCTAACTCATCTTTGCCCAAAGTCACCTGTGAAAGTTACCATATTATCCGCAATACCCGATTGCATGTTCTTAGTTCTTTGCAAAAAGGATGAAATTCATTGGCTTAAGCCCTTTTCAGTATGTAACACATTTTACCTTCTGTTTTAAATACCTCAAGACTAGTCATGAAGATAGCTGACACATGGCAACTCAGTAAGGCGCAATATCTAACTTTTGTGCCTGAGACACAAGTTGACTTAAAAGACCATAGAATTTGGATCTCCAAGTATATTTTTGAATGTGGGATGCTGAACCACTGTGCACAGCAAAGGCAGAAAACTTTAAAATAAATTAAAAATAATTAAAAAGAAATCAGAACTCCATCCTGTCTGTACAACTTAATGTGAGACATTATGCAGCTTACTAAAGGAAATAAAATGGTGTAATAAAAAAAATGCATGGCAAGGAAGGACAAAGGTTCTGGTGATACGCAGCAGCAGATGGAGACTTCTATCTAACACAGACCTTTTATTCAAGCCCACTTCTCCATTAATTAAAGCAGTGGGCAATTGAAAACAAGTATGTCTCAGCATAATTGTCTCTAAATAGACTTCCAAAGTTTGCCATGTGAGTTCTCACCAAATCTTTAAATGTAAGTGTCTCTATTCAGAAAAATCACTCACAATTCCAGCTTTTTTTTTTTATTAAAAAGCAGAATAAAACCATTATTTGAAATAGAACTGAGTGCCTTTGGATTCTCCCCCTCCCCCACGCTTTATGATTTAGTATCTGGCTAAGTAAAACTATATTTAATTAGGCTCATTAACCTTGCAGTGTGAACACGTCTTTTTTTTTTTTTTAAATAAGTCATCTGCTAGTCATCTGCACAGTCATGTGGCTTCAGGGATAAAAGTAATTAAAGCAGTTACACTATAGCTAATTAGCCAATATTCTGTAATCACTCTTCAAGTTTACTCTTTCCTCTGAAGACATTTGAAAAAATCATATTCAAAATCTTAACAGGAAATTTATCTCCTCTTTTTGAAGAACATAAATCCAAAAATACCAAGCATTTCCTCAGAAAACAATAAATAAACCTACTTCATTAGTATAATTACATAAATATCAAAGATACCTAACACATTCCTCATAAAACAGACTACACTTTTCAGAAGATTTAAAAAAATGTGTAGATGGCATCCCTTCAGATGGTGAAACAGAAAGCTCAAGATATGCCTGAGGCTGTGGTTTCACAAGCATTTTAAGGCAGCACTGTCCCCAAAAGAAGCTGCCCCCCCAACTGGTTATTTCCTCCTCTGTGCCAGAAACAGCATGTGTGCTCCTGTTCTTACCATGAAGACATGATAAAGTGGATAAGGGAAGTGATGAAAGCTGTTATTTCTGGAGAAGCGAGTGAAACTGTGTCCTGTACCTTTAGTGGAGAAATGAGGTATTCAGCTGGACACAGGCTGACCCCAGCTGGCCACGCACAGCCAAGCAAAGTCACTGAAGACAGAGAACAGGCTTCTGGATCACGTCTCTTTACAGTTATCATACCATGTAAGCTGTTTAGAGGTTTGGGGGTTATTCAGTTTCTTTGAGACAGAAGCTGTAGTTATTTTCCCATAGTGACTCTTGCTATATTTTATTTTCAGAGGACTTCTCCTTATATGAGAGAAGTTCAGTGTCCAAGTCATCAGCGTTCAGATACTCAAAGCAGGACACCAAAGCATGAGCCCTGAAGTAGAAACCAGCTCTACTGTCTTGTGACATTAGTGAAATCACCCAACGTTGACCATGGATCTCATGAAATGGATTATGGTATCCTCCCGAGCACTTTGAAGATCACTGACAAGTCTTTCCTCAGAAAGCTACAGAACAATGGGAGCTTGGTTTCCTGCAGGTCCAAGTCCTCTGCTGCTCCCTCGGGCTCCAGAGACCTCTCCTCAGCCCAGTAACCCAGCTGTCCAGTTATGGTCCTTACAACCATGGAGCAAAACAGGATGTTGTTACTTGCATTAAGCCACCAAAAAAGATGTAATAAAAAGTCATGTAATTGGTGAGCTGTGCCTGCCTTTCCCCCACCAGAGGGACTAATTTGGTCACCCCACCCAGTGACTTACTTATTTCTGAGACATCTACCTGTCCTTCAAATTTGATTAAAATTATCCAGCAGAGCCACAAGGTATTAGAAGGAACAGTGAAGAAACAGAGACACAGTACAGGCTAAAAGCAGCTATTAACATATTAGAACAGAATTACGCTGTCTTGAAAAGGGATGCAACACTTCATTATCTAAATGCCACTTACCAACAGGCTAGCTCTCACATGTAAATGGCTCAGAAATACCAACTATAATTAAAAATACCAATTGAAGTATAATGAATGTATTTCTGGCCCTTCAACTAGAAGGGCTGAGCAACACAGATAGATTTTTTTTTTTTAGAATCCAAGAACATAATTTGCAAAACAACTGTCACTAATTATTCATTAGTCGATAGGACAAAGGGTACAGTTTTAAACTAAAGGAGGGTAAATTTAGACTAGATATAAGGAAGAATTTTTTTTACAGTGAGGGTGGTAAAACCCTGGCACAGGTTGCCCAGAGAGGTGGTAGATGCCTCATCTCTGGAAACATTCAAGGTCAGGTTGGACGGGGCTCTGAGCAACCTGATTTAGTTGAAGATGTCCCTGATCACTGCAGGGGGATTGGAGTAGATGGCCTTGAAAGGTCCCTTCCAACCCAAACTATTCTATGATTCTATGATTCATCACTCAGAATACATACATATATATATATACATACATGGACAAACATACAAAAAACATATAGTCATAGAATAATTTGGGTTGGAAGGACTCTGAAGGTCTTTTGTCCAAACTCCTGCACAAAGTAGGGTCAGCTCTGAGCTCAAACCAGGCTGCTGAGGGCTTGAGAGGTCCCAAGGATGGAGACTGCACAGCCTCTGTGGGCAACCTGTCCCACCACCTGACTGTCCTGGAGGAAGACATTTTTACTTACATCCAGTATGAACTTCTTTGTCTCAAGACCGGCCTGTTGTCTTCTTTATCCCATCGTGCAATGCTATGAAAAGCCTGGCTCTGCTTTCTTGATACAAACCCCATAGGAATGAGCAGGCTGCTGTTAGAACCCTCAAAGCCATCACTTCCCCAGGCTGAACCAGCCCAGCTCCCTCAGTGTCTCCTCACAGGGCAAGTACTCCAGCCCATCACCATCTTGGTGGTCCTCTGCTGCGTTTGTGACAGTTCATCAACCTCTTCTATTGGGGGGCAAAAAAACTGGACACAGTCTTCTGGACATGGTCTAACAAATGCTGATCCCTCTCT
>NW_010550794.1:0-3298 GCF_000687285.1 Phaethon lepturus | reverse complement strand
CCGGCCTGGGGTTGCTGGGGCTCGTCCTCCTCAGGGCAGGGCTCTGCCTTCGGCCCTGCTGAATGTCACTGGGCTCCTGCTGGCCCCTTCCTCTGGTCTGTCTGGGTCCCTCTGATCTGGCTGATTCAGTGTCATCTGCAAGCTTTATAAGCAAGGAGTCTATAGCCTCCTCCAGGTCGTTGAAAAAAAAGCTAAGTAGGATGGGTCCCAAGCTAGACCCCTGCATTACTCTACTTGGTACCAGCTTCAAAGTCAAGTACTATCGACTGTCTTATATGCTGGGTTTTAAATATCCTACTTACCATTTTCTGGGTCCACCCAAGGTTACTGACTGCCTGTCTTTCTCCATGACTTCTGAAGTCATTGCACCAAAACCATCTGCAGGGAGCAGAAAACCCATGTGGCAGATGTCTGCGTCCCCACAGTTAAAACCAAAGGAGTATGCTACTAGCTTAAACTACAAAACAGATGCTCATTGATGTGTTTCACTGTTTTGTTGTGACGTGGCATCTGATGCTTTTCTAAAAAGTGACAAAACATGAAGCACCTGGTCCATTATACTCCAGGGTCCTTGGGAGCAGAGCAGGAGAGGCAGACTCCTTTCAGCCCCTGCAGTCACTCTGGTGAACCTGAGTACCCAAGAATGACTTCTGCAAACAATCCCTGTGGAATGACAAACTTGTAAAATTCTTATCCACCTTCCTTACAGGACTCTCTGATGGAAAATGTATCAGCGTATTACATTGGTGACCCTCATACCAATCAGTGTCATCTTACCTGTGTTACACATATCTGTTCTTTATTCCAAGTAAACACCTTGTTCTTCTACTAAGGAACAGTGATAAGAAGAAAGAAAGAAAGGAAGGAAGGATGAATAAAGGGCTTTTACAAAAATTTATTTATTTATTTAAAAAAAAATCACATGGGAAAGCATTATATGCCACGATTTCAGAAGAGTTTGGCTTGTCATTGATAAACAAATAGATGCTCTCTAATGGCAGCATCAGAAATTTACGGATTAAATGATGACATTAGGTAGCAAGCACAGAAATAGCTTGTTACCTAAAAATTTCTACAGAAATAGACACAGGGAAAAGGACTCAAACAATATATTTTTAAGCAAAAGGTATTTTACCACCAGGTGTCCCTATCAGCAAACTATAATTCTACAGAATGCTCTGTAAGATAGAAGGCAAATAATTTGAATTACTGTTAAAACTGCTGGCACAAGCTGACAAAACCTTCAGAAGCCAAAGTGCCTAAGTCACAGAAACAGTGCCTATTGTTAGCAACCATGAAAGATAAAGGCAAGCATTTAATATGACCTTTTTGAGTACTGCTACCAGCTAAGATATAGCAACTTACTGAAACATAGCATTTACTGTATTTCAGACATGTATTTACTGGGAGAGCGAATGGCAGGGAGATTTCAGTTCTCCCTTTAAAGCAGACAGTATAAGGCAGTTGTTAGAAACAGCCGCAGCGGGTATGTTGCCAAATGCGGTCGTGGCCACACCGTTCCCCTACTACGCCTGCCCTGCACATCTAACCCAGCTCATTTTGACAGCAACTGATTTATTAAACAAAGATCACTGGGAACTGATGGCAACAAGTACCTGTGGGTAAGCTGTGAGCAGTGGCCTTTCCAGGTGAATCAGTTGCAGATGGAAGAGGCCACATGGTGCAGCCCTGAAGACATCCATCCCTCTGTGCTCTCCGTTAATAACCTTGAGCAATAGTTGACTCTGCCTCTTGGGCAGGGGAGGGTGACTTAAGGGAGGAGAAAGAGTTAGAGAAAATATTTGGATCATACTCAAAGATTGGTTTAGTGGGTGCAAAAAAACCCAACAACTATGTTGTGCTAGTCAGCTGCACACTGAATACTTTTCCCTTGACTATAGTTGTACAGCAAGATCTGGCCAAATGTTGGTGAGGTCACCTATCTCTTCCACTGATTTCCCACTTCCAGCATGGTCTTCCTTACATGTAAGCCTGTCTGTCAGAAGATGACTGTTTGATAGGAACTGAACTGACTTCACATTGAAATTTCTGGACTCCCCACACATACCAACAATTAATTGTAATATTAAATCCACAGTAAGAAAAAGCACAACAGGCACCTAGTTTAAAGTAACCAGAGTGCATTTGTAAACTTCTGTGCTAGCTTTCTTCCTCACAGACACTGAAGTTTTGCCACTATATTATTAACATGTCTGTTTCAGCAAAAGATGCTGTTCAGGTGGCTACAGTTGAAGATCACCCATCCCTGCAAGCAGCCCATGGGTAAGCACATCAGAGGGCAGCTTGGCAGCTCACTTTTAGGAGTTACAACATGTCAGTCATTTCAGAGAATGAAAACAGACTCACCTTTCAGATGTCCACAGGTTAATTATTTAAACTGCATGTTATCTCTGTGAAAATGCCCGTGCTTGTGCTAGAGACAGGAGCATAGCCACGTGACATCGTGCAGCACGGCCTCCTGAACTCTGCTCATGCTACCTTTGAGACATCTTCCTGTTCCACATCAGCTGTCCTTTGGCTCCTGTCTAAAATGACACCACCCCTGTATCTCCTCCACTTAACTGTCCATCTACTTGTATTGACCAAATTTTCATACCTTAGAGACAGACCGTAGGAAGGCTAATGACCTTAATTCATTCCACCACTGCAGCTGGGGTTTGCTGGGTGGAGAAGCCAGAAAACTGCAGAAGACACACCCAACAACTAGCAGAAGAGAAGCTCGAGCTGAGAAATGGTGGAGAAACCCTTTCGTGGCAGCTCTCTGCCTTACCTGAGGCACAGCCAGCTTTCAGGCTTAGAGACCAACACCTGGAAAAGCTTTATCAGTCTTCAGAGAGGAAGCAGCAAGGAGAACAGTTTAAGTCCCGAGTTTACAAATCAGAATGCCACTAATAAAATGTATTTTCAACCTCTTGGGGAAAAGCAGGGGGAGGTTTATTCAGGAAGAACCAGAAAGGTGTGGAAGAGGGGGTCAGGCCCCGCTTCGTGACAGGACTACCGCCCTGCGAACTGTCACCCTGTTCGGAGCCTCTCCAGCCGAGGCCATACCTGATGGGCAAACCTCAACTTCCGTTTAACCTGGAGTACCAACAGCAAAGTAAGCCGCCTACAGGCCTCCCGGTTGAAGAGGCAGCCCGAACACTATGTCACGAGTATGTGTTAAAGGATCTAAAGGAATCGAAAGGCTGCTTCTATTTCGGCTTTTCAGAAAAAGAAGGAGCTGCAGCAGCTTGGCTTGTACGCGCTCAGGCGGGTCCGCCGGCGCTGGGGGAAGAGG
>NW_010550793.1:25428-78439 GCF_000687285.1 Phaethon lepturus | reverse complement strand
TCCTGAGTGGTCCTAGGCAGCAAATATAAATGCCTAACCTGTAAACTTACAATTAATTTTACTTGCAGTGCTTAATGTTGATGAATGTCCTCTTTTGCTTTTTGGAAGCAATATGTGACTTTTTTTTTTTTTTAGGCATACATAAAACTCTGTTTCTTTACCTTGAATAACTTGGTTTCTTGGGCTGGTTCAGATACAGAGACATTCCTCCTATCAGGCTTTCAAGTGGAAAAATCACTGGGAAAAAATCAATGGAAAAGTAGGAGGAGGTAACCCTCAAACACTGCAAGCAGTCTTTTGTTAAAGCAAATACTGAAAGACTGTGATCTTTCAACCAAGCAAAGGAAACAGATTAATTATAAGATGGAGCAAACTCTTGTAATTGTGTTCATTGAAATAAGAAATTTCAGGTACTTAAGCATCAAATGGAAAAAAATCGCACATCATATGCAATTTCTCTGCATCATATTGAGTAGATTAAAGAATACTTCTGCCACTTTTCTCTTGTAGCTGTTCAACTCAGTTGCAAGCATTTTGCTGGAATGTCTTTAAGACTGAAGAATCTTCCTGTGTGGAGGCTCAGTCACTGACTCATCAATTCAGAAATATATAGCCTTAAAAATGGAAGATGAGAATTCAGGGTTTTGAAGCATTAATATCTTCAGTAGCTTTGCATGTTAAATTAGAATTCCTCTTTAAGAAAAGACTATGATCTAAGTAAGGAAAAGCAGGGATCAGCTTGGACACTGAGATATAACCGTGCTATATGGTTTGCACAGCTAGGGCAGATGATTTCTGAAGTTGGAAGGAAAAAGGCTCATTCAAATGAATTCCTTTCTAAAAGTAGCTCACTCTTGTGAGTTGATCTTGGAGGCATTTGTACTATTCAGTGTCAAAAGCTTCTAGATTACAGCTAAAATTGTTTTGTTAATGTTGGTGTTGTAAAACGAACTTGGTTTGAAGCGAAAGGATATACTTCTTATTTATATTCACTGCTGAACCTGGAATGTGTCTCTTAGCAATTTTGAATTGGACATGATTTTAAACTCATCAGGAATTAAAAGCGGGGGGTGAACTTTGCGTAAAATCAAGATCTAATGTATTTTTTCAGTCTGAATCTAAAATTTGATTGTATTACAGGGCTTCCAAATGTTTTTTTTAGAAACCAAAGTAATTTCACAGAATACTGAGTAAACAATGTATATTTAAAAATTAGAAAAATTAATTACCTATTAAGGATCAAGCCTGTTAAAACTGATACTAATATTTAATGTTCAGTCCTGTCTGACATCTGTTTAGCTCTTGCATTAACTGAGGTTAATTTAATTTAACAAGAGATGGAAACGTGGCTCTTCTTAGGAACAAGGAGGTGGTAAGTGTTTTTAAAATGCCTGGCTTTGCAGCGTGATGAGAACCATTAATGAATCACTGAAGCATTACTGTGATGAGACTCATAGCTCAATATTATTTGTCAGTATAGTGCCACTAGTCAAAAATACTGACATTAAGAGTGCGTGGGCTGCTATTTCTTGTCCTGCCAACCGTACTGCTATAGTTGCATAGGGGTAGGAATGGGGTAAGTCCAGGAAAGTTTTAGTCTTGTGGAAGCTCACAGGGGTATTGAGTAAAAATAAGTTTTTTTTTGAGATTAAGTGATTCATAGGTGAGAACACCACCCAAATTTTACATAAACCCTATTTATAGTTACATCTAGGTTACTCAGAGCTGTTGCCAGAGCAGGCAGTGACAAAAGCAAGCTGTTGCTTTTCTGTCCAGTGAAGGTGTTTAAAAGCTTCCTCACGCTATAAGCCTGTGACTTTGTTTTAAGGTCTGCATAGCAGGGATACTTTTTAGGACCACCCTCTGAAACTGTTGAATCTTTTGGTACGCAAATAGAAGTCCTTCACTCCTATTAGAATAAGTCATAAAAGGGATGATGACTTTTGGGACATTGTCTGAATTGTGCGCTATTTTCAGTGTTTGCAACATTATCCTGGTAGGTATCTTCTGGTACCAAATGTGTTTTGTGGCCCATGAAAAAGACTTAAGGTTGGATCATTCTTTTAAATTCAGCTCCAAGTCCACTGGACCTAATCTGTGTCTTTTGAATTACTGTTGCTGTACTTGAATTTAAAAATGAGTACTAGATGATGATTTTGTCTCAGAATGGTAGCTGATTAAGGCAGAGAATGTACCTAATATAATTAGATTTTTCAAAAATACATTTTCCATGCTGAAAATAGACGACAATTTTAGTATTGTCACTGTGGCATTTCTAAATTTGTAGCATTGAAATGTGTGTCTAGGCATGTCTGTATTTTTCTTGAAAGCAATTTCCAAACTGAAGTCCCAACAAAGCAAAGGGTCAGTCAGCTAGCTCAAGATGTTCACCACTTCATATCCTTCAGATGATAAACGTGGCATCCCTGCTCTGAAGTGTGAGGTTAAAGAACTGTGCACAGTAAATTAAACTGATAGATTAAATTTACCTTTAGATAGATTAAACTTGCCTTTATGCTCTTGTGCAAGAATAAAAACTGAAAAGTTAGTGCCTAGTCCACTTGTCCAATCAGACTTTACTGTTGTTTCAGAATTTCTATCCTCATGCTGTGTGTTTCTAAACAAGGTCCTTTTCACTGCCGTGTGCACCAGTATCCTAATTGTTTGCCCACTATGCGCTAAGGAACTGTATCCTGCCTTGTAGCTACAAAACTTTGTATTCTAGAGCTAGAGTAATTTCTTCTATTCATTAGAATTGCTACGATTACGATAGGTGCTGTGATTAATGTACTTTTTAACTAAAATCATCTGCTTGGATAGTTATAAGAGCTCCAGGTTCTTAGGACTTTTGGAATGGGTTGATATTTTTATTTACCTGGAGGTACTGAAGTTCAGTGGACTTTAATTTTTAAAGTAAAAACTTAAAATGCCTTGTGTACTGGGCCAGATAAAGTCAATGGGGTAGCTGTAAGGCATGGGGTATATTCAGCAGTAGTGCGTAGCATAAGTTGTCTTTCAATATTATCACAAATACAGTGATTTTTTTTTTTTTGTTACAGCCTTTTACTTGAGAGTGCTGGAAAGGATCTCAACCGGTGATCTGTAGGAAGAGTTATGAGTAGTTCAAACTTAACTGTGTGGAAACAAAGCAACAGAACTGTAGCCTACTATACCAATCTTAAATTAGCTTTGATGGGATGAATTTGTAAATACATGGAGTTGTAAGGCTTCAATGTTGCAAGTTCTCTGGCTTTCATAAGTGACACAGTATTGAGAGACTGGCAAAGAAGTTTAAGCAGGCAGTGTCAGTGTCCTGTGTCTCTTGGCCTTGGAGATCAGGTGCAGAATACAGATGTGGAGATCATAGCAAGCAGCGATGGCTAGTCAAATGACCAGTCTGTTGTGTTCTTTCCACCAAAGTTTCTCTCATACAAATGACTAGACGTGTCTTTTGAGCAACCTCACAAGCTTTAGTAATAAGCAGTTAGTATTGATGTGTCAAAGTACAAATATACCTTGTGTGTATAACAACTTTAATGATGTATCTTTGGGTTTGTTTTTTTTACTGCTGTAACTGGCCTCTTGTTTTTTAGTAATGCCTTAAAAATTGTTTGAGAGTAGGTGGTAAATTGTGGAGGAAAAGAGTTTCTAAGTTGTGATCAGTGTCAGGTTTCAGCAAACAGACCTGTATAAATACTAGTGTCTCTATTGTCTTTATAATGTGTTTGTGAAATCTGGGCATACACAGTTGCCTGTTGCAAGTTATGAAGACAGCTGCTCAGGAGAAATTTAAGAATCATGGGACTTGGATTACTTACACACCTGCATTGCAGAGCATAAAGGCAGACTGATCAAGCTATTTCAGTGACAAATAGCTGAGGTATTAATTTTGGTCTGGTAGATCAATCAAATTCAAAAGGTATTAGGTTCAAAATGTGCAGTTGTTTTTGATCAGAAGAGAAATAGGCCTATCCTAGTCTAAATAGTGCCTCATGAGCTAACTCTAGCGCATTGGAAGCTTTCATCTGCTCCTACTGCTTGTATTGCAGTAATGCTATTTACTCTGTTAGGACACTGATCTGGTGTTGAGCTTATTCTGCAGGATTTACTGATTTAATTCTTGGCCGAATTATCAATTGTCCAGAATTAATTGCTATGAAAATACTGAAATCAGACAAGCTAAATTTTTACTTCTGTTAAATGTGTTGCATTGTTTTAAATAGTTTTCCCTGCAGTCTCAACTACTCTAGCTTGCTTTTTAACAAGAACAATAAAATCCATCTTCTGTAGGCAACCCATATCTCTTTTGAACCGAGTAAATCTTAAGCTGAAGTATTCCTTTTCACAATACATATTTGATTGGACTGGGATGAGAATTATCAAATAATTATAGGTGTACCCTGTCTGAAATAAGGAAAGCACTAAATCAGAAAGATTGTCTCTAGAACAGACAACAGGATTAACATGACAGATTAGAGATGGAAAAGGTGGTGAAATGGTTAAACCTGTAGGTTCTGAGAGCTGGACAGGTAACTAATAGCATGTGGTGAAATTTAGGAGATCATGGGGTAAACTAATTTAAATGCCATATATACCATGGCCTGGGGGCTTCTTTGAGACTATGGGGAAGGAGGTAGGATCATTGGTTCATTTTCCACTGGAATCATATGCTCTGTCTAAATTCCTGGAATTAATGGTTTGTGGCAGCCTGGGACTGGCTCAAACTAGAATGGTAACAACTTAGCAAAAAGAAAATATAGAGACTTTAATTACTTTGTTTGTGTGATTTGACTTTGCTACTGATTCTATTAGCCTCTGGACTACAACGTTAGAACATTTTGTTTGAGAAGATTAATCAGTTACGGTAAATTCCTTTCAAGCTCTGCAGTTATAGCACCTTTGAAAAGAGCCAAGCAAGGATTGTGGTTGGAGTGGGACAGGTAGACTGTGCTTGTTAAAAGCTGAAACATTTACTGTTCTTTGTAGGTCATGTAGTGTACCCCAGAAAAGTGTAGCCTTGATTAGGTGTGCAGAATATTAGATTTTTATTTCAGTAGATTTGCTTGGACTGCAGAGTGTCTATTTGGTTTGAGTGCAACTGTAACAACAAAAAAATTTATAAGCAATGGCAAGCCAAATTCCAACATGCTTTATTCATGATACCAGTAAGCACTGTTAAAATGGAGATAACTTAGTTGATTGTGTGTGTGTGGTATTTATAAAATGTCTAGCTAAGCAGTTGGAAGGCCACTCAACCTAGCAGGATCTTTAATGATCCCTTTTCCCTCGACTCCTCTAAAGGTTCGCAGCGGCTGGTGGAGAGGATTTCTAAAATGCCCAGTAAAGGATCAAAAAGTGTTGCTTTTGCAACATTGATGTCACATGGTGTAATAACAACATTGGTATAATTGTGGTGTACTTGAGGAACTAAGCATGGTATTTTGGGGTGAAAAGGGATCTTGATAATTTGAAACTGAATTTTAGCACAGTTTATCATCACTAGTCAAAATTCATTTCCTCACTTCATACTTTAAAATGGTGTACAAGAACTTTCATATCTTTGGTCCTTATGACCTTCCAAAAAAACCCCCCAAAACCCTGAAGCTGTGGAGAACTCATTTTATTAGTAAAAAAGTTTTACAATGGCTGTTTGAAACTAGATACTGGTGGAGGCAGGGGAATATGTCTCTCTTCAGGTTGAGGTTTGGAGTCTAGCAGGAGGTATTATAAAATATAACTCTATGAATGAATTATTTGTGTGCGTGTGATGTTAAAAAAAAAAAGGGCAACAATGCAGCTATCTGTGTCCAATAGCTTGAAAATCACCTTCAAATTTCATTTCCTCTCCACTAAGCACCCAGTAAAAGGAAAGCAGATGATGCCCATAGTAGCAGAATGTGATTGTCAGGAAGGAGGGAGGTGGAATATATTGTATTATCCTAGTGCTATCTTGTGTTCTCTTAGGATTAAATTGCAGTTAGTCAGCTGTAAGTATACTTCTGTAGGCCTATGGAAAAAAAGGGGGAAACAGCAACTGCTTTCATCCCCCCAGTACAAAACTAGTGCCAGCAACCTCAGGTCAGAACAACATGCTGGACCGACCCATTCTCCTCTGCGTAGAAGTGCCTGCAACAGCTGGAGTGAACTGAATGATGATCCTACATGCAGCCTTAAACTATGGCAGAAAACTTGGGTGGAGAATAGGCAGAGCAGCCAAGCAGGGAGGCGGGGACACGTACGAAGTAAAGGATCCCTGAGCTGCCACCTCTTCCTCCTCCTTACAGCTAGAGTTGGGCAGGCAGAAAAGGACACGCTTACCTCTAGCTCATATTCATTCTTTCTATTTAGTATTTGAGTGGAAAAGCAGATATTAAGCTCAAATCTCTGCAGCCTCATGTACTGGACTTGGAAAAGTACAAGAGGTGTCAAACAGAAAACAATGCTCCCTTCTAACTTTGATGTCTGCTTTCCTTCTGCTGTGCGTTAAGTCCACAGCCTATTGGATTCCCATCAGAAACTAGCACCTAACTCACTCTTTGGTGTGTGCCTCTCTCTTTTCCTGATGGATTTTACAAAAAGAGAGATCTGTCCCATATTAGTAATTGTTAATTCCCACTGTTGCTGCTCTCACAAGGATTGTGCTAAAGAGGTAAGTAAGAATTCCGGCTCTGTAGAGTAAGTATGTGTAACCACATAAAAGGATTTTGGGGGCGAATCAGAATTCTTGACAAATCTGCCGAACTGCTTTGCATTTGCATAGCTTGGGTCTTTGGTTTTTAAACTTGACTCTCTACTTTTTCCCCTGTAGTTTTTAAAAAGTAGGTTAATATTAGAACAGAAAGGCTGGAACACTTCTGCTGTTTTCCACCTGTGTTGTTACTCAAAATCTAACTATATTTTTAAAGTTAGGATGGCTGAGGGTTTGTAACATTTCCTCTGTCTTCATTTTGGTTTGGTAAAAGTCATACAGTATTGATGGTACCTTCTCTTATGAAGTAAATTTTATTTTCAGTATCTCTCGCATTAGAACAAGATGCTAAACCACTGACCCAGTAATCTGGGGATTTAACTAATGCAAAATACTATGTGTTTCTAGGCAAAAATTGTGAAGAGGAGTTCTGTGTAGCTTATATTTTGGTGTTTAAAGTATCATGAAAATCTAGTGTTTGTAAGAGTACCTAACTTGCTTTTAATGGATCAAAGAACCAGGTACATGGGGATGTTGAATTTTGAAACCTTTTTTCACTTGATCAAAATCTGTTAAAATCACACTTTAGCACATCCAAAATAAGTGAAATATGACTACTTATGCTTAACATGAAGATTGTAAGATAAAATTTAGTGTTGCATCAGTTGCACTTTGTGTTATCTACATATATGCCCATATTTTAAAGGTGCTCTCAAAATGTAAATGTTCAGTGGGTTTTATTTTAAGTTGGCACTTATTTCAAAAGCAGCAGTTCTGCCCTTGTTAGCTGTTGCACTATCACTTTCCTTCTGTAAGCCTGAGAGCTGGTGCAACAGTGTAGGGAACCAGACTGGGGAGCTTCATCTTGCTGGAAACTGCTGCAGGCTTTTTTTGGCTGTATTTATTTCAAGCCTGATAAATACTCTGATCTGGTTCATTATGCAACTGTATAAATGCATGTGCTGGCAAAAGGGAGGAAATGACAGGGGTGCGGGAATGGGAGATGGAGAACAGGAGACTGATACTTTCAGCAACATGGCCAGTTTATGCTATTTTAGATGGTAGCTTGAGAAAATGTTGATGATTTTCATGTGTGCCTGTTACACCTATGTTTTTTTTCTCTGCAAGAGCTCTTCCTTCTATTTCTTTAGCAAACTCAGAAAAAATGCTATTGGGACTTGGGTGTTCAGTTCTCACTAACCTGCCACTGGGGAATAGGACTAGTAGATTAAAAGTTTTGAGTTGTCCTGTGATTCTTTTGAGGAGTTTGGGGACCAGGAGAGACATATAAGAATGTGACTGTCTTGCAGTAAGTGTCATAAAATGCAGGAAATACTGAATGGTTTATTATGTACTTCAGTGCCTTTGGGTTCAGGAACTAATGAACATACGGTTGGCTGCACAGCTCATGTGCTCTTGAGGACACATCAAGGTTATGTGAATTGCAGGATATGGCCTCCCTTTACTTCCTCTGTGATGGCAGATTAAGGTGTATGGGTAGCTCTAGGCAGAAAAGGGTTCACCGATTTATTGATTTTTATCATTCACAGTATCATCTGTCTTGTTATGTAAAACAGTTTGACACTTCCCGTAGTGCTTGTAGGAGGAAAAAAAAATGTTTTTTGTAAAAGCTGATGGTACTTAAGTGGCTTGAACTTCAGCACAAGGGGTGCTTGGCCAGCACTGTTGACTAGGCATAGGCAATCCTTCTCATGGACTGAGGAACAAACTGAGAAATAGGTAGCTGCTTGAACACAGAATCCTATGTTGGTTTTAGGCCATAGTGTGAGGTTCTCCCAGGCTTTCTGAGGAGCAGTTAGGAACATTGAAGCTATGCTGGAGGAGGCTGGCAGGAGCTTCTCTTTTTAACTGAACTCTTGGTTTGGAATTCACAAAACGGGGTATTGTAAAATGGCCCTCATGGAAAGGCCTGAAGATTTTGGACAGGTATTTAATTTCCTTCAGAATAGAGAAACACAGGGTAGCAGACTAAATCACTGAATTTTAAAAGCTGTTCTTAGCTTTACCTTTTCAGGCTTCATGCAAGAAGAGCTCATGTGGTAAAATAGTTAACAAGAAAACTCATGTTCTGGCTTTGCTATGTTAATATTTTGCTGTACCAGTTGTCTTACTTGGCTTTTAGTTTTTTTCTGAAATGAGATTGTCACAGATCTGACATCTTCCTTTTGCTGCCACAGTAAACGAACAGACATGCAGGCTGCTGCAATGTCTGGGGCTTGAGCTGTTTGGGAGATGTAGATGTGTTTTAAACTTTGGCAAATTTAGATACAAATATATGCAATAAGCTGCTGAATAATTACTGCATAGGTTATATAGGTATGTATGTGTATATAGGAGAGCATTTAATTATGTATAGAAACATAGAATCATAGAATGGTATGGTTGGAAGGAGCCTTAAAAGCCATCTAGTCCAAACCCCCTGCAATGAGCAGGGATGTCTTCCACTAGATCACGTTGCTCAGAGCCCCGTCCAACCTGGCCTTGAACACTTCCATGGATGGGGCATCCAGAGCTTCTCTGGGCAATTCAGCACCTCACCACCCTCACAATAAAGAATTGTCTCTTGTCTTCTCTTCCTGTCAACAAAATACCAACAATACCTTTCAGTGTCTATGATTACTAGTGGCCGTGCAGTGCTTTGAAGATGTTCTGTGCAGCACTACATACCACAGTGTGATCAGACGGGAAATTCTCTCTCTGTGAAAAGGATTTAGTAACATGCCTATATCTGTCCAGCGTGAAATAATCAATTTGGTCTCTTGTAAAAAGCATGGAGTAGTTCAGAGCATAAGTATCCAACTTTTACTTGTTGATCCGAAATGAAAGTAGCATGGAAACGCATCTCCATTTCCAGGCTTCTACATCTTTAATCTCAATAAAGAGAAGTACAATCTCTATTTCTACTTAAGAGAAAGCAAAATGGGTCAAAGTAGTTGCTGTAAACCATATTGATTTAGTATCAGGGCTTGAAATACATCTCAGGAGTCCTGTTTATCATTGCTTCGCTGGCCCCCACCAGTCCTGTGTCCAGGTAAGCACTGCAAGGTGTGATGGACCTGATTTTGTATGTCCCATGCAAATAAATAGGGATGTCTTACAGTCCAAAAATCGGGATATTCAGTGTTTGGGCTTCTGTGTGGCACTAGTCTCTGGGAACAGTTATCTATCTCTGCATAGCTGAACCTGAACTCCTGGGACCATTTTAAACTTGGTCATAATTTGAGGTGGGTGTCTCTGACTGGTCTGCTGTATGAGCAGAGGCACATGCAAACAGGTACTTGAAGCCAGTACTAAACACTAAAACTAGTTTTATAAATCCCTGTAGAGTGTAGAGTTCTGCACTGTCCTGCTAGAAAGCTGGAAATTTATGATATGACATGGTTACAGTATTAAACTTACCTGTCCAAACATTGCTCTGGTGTCTTATCAGCTGAGACTGATCTCCAGAAGTCTTAATGTTCAGTGAAGCTTTTAAAAGCATTAAGTTAATGTTCACTGACAGACTCTGTTTTGGGGCTTATTCTAGTCACAATATACTTTTCAGTTCTGTGACTTTCAATTGCTAGACTTTCAAAAGAGCAAATTTTAGAGCAGAGAAATAGATAACCAGAATGCTGTTGTAACAGGAAGTTTTTATCAAGTGAAAACTGTGTCTTTCTATAGTGGGTTTTTTCTTGTCCTTTTAAAAATTCCAGATACAACACCTTTGTAAAACATAGTGACAAATAGCACTGTTGTCCAGGGAAAGACTGGACTCTTGTGCTTCTGTGTCTTGTGTTAGTGTCTGTTAAAGTTGATGTTGACTGTGCCCTCTCCTGGAAAAGTGTGGTAGAGAATATTTTAGGTAGGGAATATATTAAGTCAGTATACTGCCATGTCTGGCCAAGGGGGAAGAAGTATTAAATGTAGATGGAAATTATTATCTTATTAAGTTTCCATGTTTAGTTAAATGAAGGTCTGCAGTTGCAAAGGCTCTGGTTCAGAGACTTGAACCTTTCTGTTTCAAGATTTGTTTCCCACTGACAATAGAGGAAGGAAGTACAGTCATGTTGTGATGTCCCTGTTTGGTGGGAAGCAGTATTGTCTAGGGTATTAGGAGAAGTACTTTCTGGTTAGGGGACAAATAATGATGCTCGTACTACTACTCCATTTATTTCAATACTTCAGACACTATGGTTTTCACTTTTTGTTAGTTGTGATTTACCAGTGATGCAGGGTCAGATGCATCAAGTGTATGATTTCAGGATTGTTCAGCTTGAAAATGTGGGCTTTTCATATAACAGAATTTCAACAGGATGTCTTCATCCTCTCTCATTCTGGTGTCTTAAATATAGAGTTTGAAGCTAAAGGCTGAATCATGTAAAATTGAGTGCCAAATTTTGCTATGGTGGACAATTGCCCCTGAAATAGAGCTTCTGGCCATGATTAAGTGATGAAGCTTGGCTCTCTGCCTGCAATATTTTGCAGAATTCCCAGATGGTCATATCTCATGGCCTATTTGCTTTACTGATTTGCATATCTGATCGTACTTAGATTTTGTTTCACTCTTCCCCAGTGGCTTTAGCATGTATTACAGAAAGGATTGCTGTGTGTTGTTGAAGAGCTTTTGTAAAGATCTGTATTGCTAAGCTCATTTTCCTTGAACTCACAACAGCAGTGATGCAGGAGTGTGGTTTGAGTATAGTAGGTCTTCTGGGGAGAGCTAAGATGCAGAAAAGTCTTTCAGTTTCCTTTTTTTTGGGTTATTATACCTTGGACATGCTATTTAATCCAGTCAGATCATTCTTGGCTAAGGTTTTTCCTGTAAAATCAATCTATGCCAAAATTGCTTCATATAATGGCATGTTGGAAGCATTCTGGGAAGCAGCAGAATCCTTTGAAGACTGTTAAATTAATCATGTGGGTTTGTGCATTAGTGTTCTATAGGAAACATTTCCTTTCATTCTCAGTCCAGTCTGTGTACTTGCCTCTAACCAACATGACTTCCATGGAAACTAAATGGTTCTCCTATCATAACTGAGAACCTAACTGCCAAAGCCTTCTGTTATGGAAGTGTAGCTTCCTTCCATGGGGGGGGTGGGGAAAGTTTGCAAAAATCATTAAGAAACAGATGAACAGTAAGATTGAGATCAGATTTCTCCATAATTTGTCTGGGGGATTCAGGCCAGTTATCTATTGAGTAAAATAGTTGATCTGTAAACACAATCAAAACTTAAATCAAGTGGGCCTTCCAGTTTCTCTGTTACTTGTATGTTACAGGGTGTCAAGCCAGCTAGCTTCGATAAAGTAGCAATCCCTGAAGTGAAGGAGATTATTGAGGGATGCATTCGTCAAAACAAAGGCGAAAGGTAAGTACTTTCTTTTCAGAGAGAGGCATTACTTGCTGAGTCTTTTATGTGTGATTGTAGCAGAGACAGTTCTTGGGGTCTTCTGTGTTCTCATGAAAGTTGGGAAGCCAGTATTACTTCTGCAGCTTCTGTTCTTTGGTAGATTCCTATTCAGTGATTGTTTCAGAGAATTAACAGTGTCAGGAAAAGTGCAAATGCTACAGTAACCATCCATGTCAGTTTATTCAGAAATTCTACTGCTTTTAATAAAAACTTTGACCTAGTCAGAAAAATAGTAGAGGACAATCCTTCCAGGTTCCCAGGTATTTGGATTGTTTGGTTGGTTTGTTATTCTGTAATCCTTTGTTTTTCCTGTCCCTTTGATTTTGTTGGCGTTTTATGGCTGATTTTGAAAAATTAAATTGAAAAATAGAAAGCTGAACTGCTTACTATTTTTTTAAATTCTTGCAGGTCATTTTAATCCATATTTTCTGCAAGATGACTTCTACTTGAAGTGATTAACTAATACCATTAGAGGAAATCTGTAACTGCTCTGATGGCTTATTTGTGGGGTTTGTTTTGTTTTCTGCTTTTACATAGTTGTTGCTTACTGAATATCTGATTTAAGAATGCTTCAGCCTTCAGCCCTCCTCTAGCCTCCTGCTATTCTGTTCAGAGCTAGTTTTGTCAGTTCATGGATGTTTATTAATTCTCTTCTATTAACTTTTCAAGTTTTACATCTGATGGCGTTGCTGTGTATTTTTAATATCTGTTCTTTTTCTTAGTTTTAAACAATTTTGTATTTTTCACCATTTTAAGTTAATTAAGTTAATTTTGTGGCTGCACATCACTTTATTTCTTGCTGTTTAGTTTAAGCAGTTAACTTTTAGACTGCTACTGTTAATGCTATGTATATATGAACATAGATGCTTTTTGTACCTTCAGGACAAAGCTTCTAATTGTGCCAAACAGAACGCAAGTTGAAGTGGTTTAAAATAGTATAAAATATGAAAGGAATCATGTGGTGCTTATCTAGTGATGAATTTACTAGATGAGTCTTTTGATAAAATCTTGAAGTAGACTGAAATACATACTTGGATTACTGTACTGATTTGGGGGACTAAGAGTTGTGTGTTGGATCTTAATGTTCAGCAAAACCAAACTGTTTCTTCGAGGTTTCTTATTATTTTAGTTAATATATATCATGTTCAGTTGGCTTGAATTTGTTGGTCCTGCTGCTGACCAATGTGTGACTTTTTTTTCTTTGTGTACATCTGTAGTATTGTTGCATTTTGTTTCTCTATCATGCTTTTAAATAGAAAATTGAACAATGGGTTGCCAAATAATTCATGGAAGAAGCGTGAAATGTAGAGAATAAATTTGGGGAATCATCAGGCAAGAATACTCCTTAATATTTTATGAGAACCTAATAACTGTGTGTGCTTTCTACACTTTTTCCCAATATGCTAGGTATGCTATTAAGGACCTTTTGAATCATGCTTTCTTCCAAGAAGAGACTGGAGTACGGGTAGAACTAGCAGAGGAAGATGATGGAGAAAAAATTGCCATTAAACTCTGGTTGCGAATTGAAGACATCAAAAAACTCAAGGGCAAATATAAAGATAATGAGGCAATAGAGTTTTCCTTTGACCTGGAGAGAGATGTCCCAGAGGATGTAGCACAGGAAATGGTAAGTGGTGGTGGTCTTACAAAGCATTGTAAGTACTGGCGTTCTCTGATGGTGAAATGTAGTCTTGTCAGTCTCTGCATTTGCTGTTGTTACTGTCTAGAAATAAAACAGCTTCAGAAGTTTGTGAATAAGAAGGTAGTGCCAGAGAGTGGTAGCTTATATTGTAGCACTACAACAGTGGCTGTCTATGACAGTCTGAATTCTGTGAATATATCCTCCTTCAGGTGGAATCTGGCTATGTCTGTGAAGGGGATCACAAGACAATGGCGAAAGCTATCAAGGACAGGGTATCTTTGATTAAGCGAAAGCGAGAGCAGCGTCAGTTGGTGCGAGAAGAACAGGAGAAGAAGCTTCAGGAAGAAGGTAGTCAGAAGCAGCAGCTGGAGCAACAGCAACCATCAAGTGCTTCCCATGCAGGGTCAAAGCATCCCCTATCTGTCACTGGTACTACTCCTGTCCCCACTACTTCAGCATCGGTTTCTACACAAGTGGAGCCTGAAGAACCTGAAGCTGATCAACACCAACAACTGCAGTTCCAGCAACCCAGTATATCTATTCTTTGTAAGTGTGTCAGTTGGTTTATTTAGGAACTCTTGCACTTACACAGTTCTCCGCCTTAGAGTCCTAAGTGTTTGGTGGGTATAGCAGTAAATATCTTAAGATGTTGCTGTCTGCCATTGCTGTCTGCTGAAAAACATTAGCTCCCTAGAAAGCACAGCAAAATAAGATGCATTCCTGTGCCTTAGCTGAGCCAAGTCTTGGCACAATTCAATCTAGTGTCTTAACACAAAATAATTTTCTTTTGTTTCAAGTTAATACACTAAATGAACTGGGACACCTGAACCATGAACCCATGTCCTGGTTTTTGCTGCCCTCCTATAAGGATGGTATATTCTGTCCCTGGCTGTATACTCTTGCACCAGTGCGGTTAGAGCTATTAGAAACACTTATTTGAATCCTTGTTAACTTATGTTTAAGGTGGAAATGAGATTAAGGTACAAGCAGTTCAGGTCATAATTTGCTTTCTGAAAAAAGTTTCATTTTCTGTTTCACATACTATACATGAAAAGATGAATTAACACTCCTAACTTTTCTGCCATCCCAACATTTGAATAATGATGGTAGATGAGAACTTCTGTATTAGAGTGGAGTTAGAAAGCAAATTACTATCTGCTCTTTAGGTAATAAGGATTTTAAGATCTCTACTATGCCTACATCAGGTGCATCTGCCAACCAGCACAACAGACCTGTTTTATATGTCTGTTAAATAAAAATAATAATTAAAACCCCTGAAAGGTCATTCATAAAAATGTGGAATTTAAGTTTCTATTTCTAGTCTAACCTTTTATAGGAAGCATAGTTTACTATTCAGTATCTTCCCAAAGAACTCCTGAAATTACTGATTTTTTTCAGAGGTTAGGGGAAGGAATTGGTAGGGAATTACTCTATTCAGGAGGAAAAATGTGTGCTTTTTTTTTTTTAAACGAGGTAAAATGCTGATAAGGTCCATGTGACATGGCACAAAGCATCAGCCTAATATTTGATTGATTATAGTATCTTTAAAGTTGTGAGTCCAGACTGCAGTTCTTGAAATGCAGACTTTTATCTTTAACTTCTGCAGCTGATGGGACAGTTGACAGTGGCCAGGGGTCATCTGTTTATACCGAATCATGTGTGAGCAGTCAACAGACTGTGTCATATGGTTCCCAGCATGACCAGTCAATCTCAACAGCTGCAGTCCAGGGATATGCAGCTTCCATTGGCCAAGTGCAGTCACAGCAGCATGGAGGATATCAACCACCTGCCGCGGTAAGACAGAACTTAGTATTGCAAATGCATGGAATTATTTGATTTTTGATTTTCTCTTGAAAGACGGAGGGAAGGTCTGCTAGGCAATCTTCCATGTATGTTTTGTTTTGCATGTGGTACAAATTCTGCGTGGGAGTAGTAAAAGAGGTTATTTTTGCAAAGTTGACTGAGTCTGGGGGAGGGAAGAAGTGCAAAGGCATAGTTGTCTTTAAAGCTTTTATTTAATCCTGAGTGCACTTCAGCAGAATGATGGGTTAGGTTTTTTTTTACGGATGGAAGTAACATCCTCGGAACAAGACTATCTCATGAAAGTAAGCATTTAATCTCAATTTAATTTAGTAAAGGTCATGTGTGTATGTATATAGGAAATTACCAGGGATCAAGCTATTAGTTTGATTTGAAGAGGGGATTAGAATAATTTGAGTTACTGTATAAGTATGAAACTGCTAAGTGTGTTCTGTGAGACTTTGATTACAGACTCTGCAGGTAAGATTTTTTTTTAACTGTTATAGAATGCTGCATGTGAGAACTCCAGACTGAAAAGACCCTGCACCCTTGTTCCCAGTTTTATTTCTAGCTTGTGTTTGATTTGTTCATCGGTTGCCATGCATATTCCTTTTCTCTGGAAAGTCTGCACTGGGCACAAATACTTTTCCTACTATGTTCATTTGTGTTGCCCTTTTGTTTTGGTATGTTTTTTTCCCTTGGTGTGTTTTTAGATCCAAGTATGAGAGTGTGCAGAAATCTATTCTAACTCCGGAGTAGAATTTCTGCTACTGTTAATATTGTCTTCAGTGATTCCCTTGTCACTTGTTTTTTATACAAATAAAAATCTAAGCCTGAGGCAGAGACAATATATAATGTAGTAATACCATAAGGAAGAAGATGTGACACTCAAGACTGAGAGTCCTCACTTTCTTGGTACCTGTGTTTCTCAGCTTTGTTACAGAAATGTTGGTGTTACTAGCTTTTTGGAAAACATGCTGGTTTCACTCACAAGCAAAGTGTTGCCGTCTTTTTCAAAGGCACTTAACATGAAGCTTGTGATTCTGCTGGTCCTTGATCAATAACCTTAGAGGTTTTTAACCCCTTTAAGCTCTTGTATTTGGGTGAGCCATGTTTTGGTGGGTGGGCTTATATTGGACCAGAAGTCATTTCACTGTCTTGGGTTGGCTAACTTCTGGGTTGAAAGACCATAATCTTTTGAGAGGGAATGGGAGAACAAGCATATGACAGAGGTGTAGTCAAGCTGCTTAGTTCACTGCTAAAATGTGCTCATGCTCTATGATAACAACAGTGGTACCAGGAGATTGACAGAACTGAGTAGAACACTACAGGAACTAAGAATTTTGTTGGAAAGACAGAATGACAAGTCAAAATTATATTGACAACTGGAGAAATGGCCTTAAAAAGAAATAGAATGCTGTTCAATCAGGACAAGAACAAGGTTTGTGTTTAAACAGGAATAATCAGCAACACAAGTACATGATGAGCAACAGCTGACTAGGCAGCAATTCTGCCAGAAAAAAAAAGTCAGGGATTACATTGGGCCACAAGCTGGACATGGTCAAAAACATGATGCTGTTGTGAAAAAGGCAAACATGTTATGTGAAGTAGTTCTTCTGCTCTTGGCCATTGGTAAGTCTATCCTGGACGCCCCGCTTGAGTCAATTTGAGAGTGAATTGGGAGAGAATTCAGAGGAGAGTGGCAAAAAACCCCACCAGAAATACAGAAAATATGTTTTATGTGGGAAGACTGGAAGAGCTAAGCTGAGTCTATGAAAGATCAGCTTGAGGAGAGAGAAAGCTGTAAAGGCTGCTGTAAAACAGGAGGTGGCTAATCAGACCACAACATTATTGTCAGCTAGAATAAGAAATAATAAGCCTAAATTGCAGCATGGAATTATTATTTGGGAAGGGGTTTTTTCTAACCAACAAGGACAGTTAAGTACTGCAGCCTCCGTAACTGGAGATGTTTCTGAACAGGTTAGATAAATTAGTCAGGAATGACATCTATAACTAGTCCTGCCTTGAAACAGGTGAAGACTATGGGTAAAGTATTTATTTAACCCTTTGAGTTCTCTTATGCCTCTCCAAAATTTTGAGCAGTCTAGCAAGATTTCTCACATCAGAAATCTTTAAAATCAGATCTCCACTGGATATCTTGAGGTTTTTTTTCTCTGGAGGTCTGTATTTGATTTCAGTTATATTAAGAAATTGTGGATTAGATCCATAAGGGGCATATACCATTAGAGAAGGAAAACTTGCAGTTGAAGACTGCCTCTTTCTATTCGCTTAAAATACAACAAAACACACCATACCAAAAAAGCAATAACAAAAAATTAAAAACAAACAACCCAAAGCCCCTAATTCTGATTCTTCCAGGTTGGTTGGATTTTGACCTATGGCCTGGATTGTGGCAAGATTACAAAATCCTGATGCTTTTATTGGCCCAGTGTCTGGAAAATGCTTGTCTAAGACTAATTTTACTGAATTTTCCACACATCAACTTTTTTCCACAAATCATGTTGTAGAATGTGTAATGTTTAAATTTTTATGGTACCGTTTTCGTTAAAGAGCCAGCTGCATACAGTTAGTTCATTACAGTTAATTCATTTGATTCAGGCAGGGAGGTGCCCAAGCAGAGAGACTGGTGAGGTTCTATGTATAAACACCTATCCACTCACTAAACTAAGAATGACTGAAAGGTCATCAGTATCTGTTTAGGTTTTTCTATTTGTCAGACTACCAGATGTTGTGAGTGCACACAGTATGGGCTGCATCAGTGGCTTCAGAAAAAATATTCTCTTCTGTCCGCCCTGCTTTCCACATGCTTCTTGTAAGGGTGCTAGGGAACTTTCCACACTGCTCAGTAACCTAAGGCAAACTTGTGTCATCAGAGGTGCACATAGCCTGTTCCCAGTGTGTGTTGGCATTCATTCAGCATTTCTCATATCTTCTTGCACATGTGGTAGTCAATATCGGGCCTCTCATTGTGTGACTGCATTTCTTCTCTACCTCATTATAGTTTTTGCTGGTTTTGGTTTTCATTTTTTTTTTAAGTGTTCAATTCTTAACTTTTGTTTTCTTCCTTTAGCCTCAACGTGGTCGTAGCATGTCAGTTTGTGTTCCCCACCTTCCTGCTCTTCCCTGTATGTCCTGCATCCCTCTCAGTGCTCCTTGCACCCCACCACCAGCGCTGTCTGCACCTCTTTCTCCTTTCTACCTTCGGACTGTCCCTGAAGAAACCTTTGCAGAAAAGCTTTCTAAAGCCTTGGAAAGTGTCCTGCCCATGCACTCTGCCTCTCCACGCAAGCATCGACGCTCCAGCCTGCCCTCCCTCTCTGTCAGTCCTGTATGTGTTACCATTTGCCTCCTGGCACAGTAAGATAAGTTACCATTAAATACATCCTGGGCTTTCGGCATTCTTAAAATGAGAAAATGAAGAGCTGATTCCTTATTCCTTATACTGTGCTGCTGGAATGTTGATCTTTTTTGGGAAGCAGTACACTTAAACATTATCAAGCAGTGGCTGGCCATTTGGTTTTTGCATTTTAGGGTAGTATAAATGTGAATTACGCAGCTGTACCACAGAAGGTAAAGGGAAGACTAGTTTTTATCCCCTTAAGTCAGAAGACCAGCTTTTTATTTTCCAACTTCTAAGCAAGCATTGAATATTAATTAAGACCTGCACAAAACAACAAGCTTTTAAAGCTTGGTTGCTGTGGCTGGTTATTCTAAAAGCTTCAGCTAGCTGTGGTAGTGATACTAGAAATTCAGAGTATGAATACTTTTGAGAATTTTTCTGTAAGTTTTAATCAGAAGTGCCACTTCAGCAGCTTCTTGATGGGAAGAAGCCATTGTTTCATGTTTCTCAGAAGGTTAGGTGTAAGACAGCTTGCAGGACAGGAGGTAGTCCATTCTTCAGTTTTGGGCTTCGATTTCTCAAAATTTATTTCATTTAAATACTGCTCTGTAACTGAAGTATGTGGAACTAGTTTTCAGAACATAGGAAGAGTTCTTCATCTTTTAGGACCTTCTTGTTAGCGTTGGTCAATATGGAAATTTGCTGCTGCTTTTCCAGAAAAAAGGGGCTGGGGAGAAACAGTACAATGTGGAAACAGCAACTTACAAAAGTAAAAAATGGCATCTGTCTTAAAGACAGTATATTTGCTACTGACTCTTGCAATTTTTTTCGCTTTATGGTTGGTAATACATTGTCTCTCGGCATACTGTAGGCATAGATGAAAAAAGGCAGAATTACAAAGTAGTTTGATATTCTTACATAGTTAGGGAAATTTTCACTAAAGTCTTAAATAAGATGAGCCTCATCTGAAGTAGTACATCAGATGGCGTGGAATTGCCTGCAGACTCTGCTGTTACTAAACCTATGAATATTTTATTGTCCAGGCGAGAGCTAGGTTTGTTTCAGTGAGTGCTAATTTCTATGTGAAAAGTTATATGATCAAAAGTGATCAAAGGGATCAAAAGAGATGATCAAATTAGGCAGAATTGAAAGACTCAGCAGTTTTATCATACATTTTTTTCATCAGTGGGCTGGAATGGTTCAGTTTGTCTCATAAAAGGTTTCTCTTTTAGCTCTCTGGATTGCATACAGAATGCACTCCTGACAGGAGACTAGCACCGTGGTTTTTTTGTGTTGGATAATATTAAGGTGTAATGCCATTTTATCTTCTAAATGCAAACTAGAGGCTCTGCATTGTTGCTGCTATCAAGTTCTGAATTTTCGTATTCCTCATATGGCAATAACCTCGGTAGTTTGATTAGCTTTCAAGCACTGATCACAATGGATAGCCTGTGACAATAAATCACATTCCGTTGTCAGGAGCAAAACTGGTTTATTTTTGTGAATTGTTGGAATTGGACTGGAAAAGCAGCTCTAACACAAGCAAATGTTTCCATTTGTAGCTATGCCTGCCTTGGATGTATTTAATGGATATTTACAACTCACCTAAATTTCCTAAGAATTGTATGTTTTTGACCATGAATTGAGTAGTCATTCTATATAGTTACTTCACAGAACTGCCTAGTGAACTGTGCATGTTGATGTGCTTTCACTTTTAATGTACGAATTACTTGTCTTGTTCATGTCAATACAGCCTCAGCATCCCCGTGGGGGAACACCAACGTTCCCAGATTCACAGATATTTTTCCCAACCGTTCATGAACGGCCGGTGTCTTTCTCACCACCACCTGTCTGCCCGCCGAAGGTGGCAGTTGCTCAGCGGCGCAAGAGCACTTCATTTTTGGAAGCCCAAACTTGCCACTTCCAGCCATTGCTGAAGACTGGCCAGAGTTTAGTTCCACCTGGTGGTAGCCCCACCAACTGGACACCAGAGGCATTCGTTATGCTGGGCACAGCAGCTCAGAGAGTCGCTGGAGAGCCTCTGCATGTGCAAGTTAATCCTGTGTTTGAGCCAGCTCCTGTACACAGTGACTATAGATCTGGACCAACACCTCCAGAGGATGCTCACTACAGAATGCATCCAGAAGCTGTATATTTGGTGGGCATGCACTATCCATCACAGGTATCGGAGCAGTATGATCAAATAGCTTATAATTCTCATGCGACCGAACAACATTTGAAGCAGGTCTCTGAGTCAAACCATGGGCAAGGTGGTCCTCCACAAAGCTCTGTGTTCGACTTTCAATCGGGGCAAACATACCTGGCAAGACATGTTCAGAACCTGAGGCTGGATTCTGGGATGGGTCCCCTTTCTCCATTATCCAGTGTTTCAGCTCCTCTGAGTGCAGATCCTGCTCAGATGACGTTCCACCAGGTATTTGTTCCACACTCTGCCCCGGCTGTGCTCTCTCACAGTGGTGATGGCAGAGCGAGCTGTGTCTTTGAGTTCCATGTGCACACACCGACTTCTGCTCCAGCAGAAGGGGCAGTTTTACCCCAGTGGGTCTACAGAAGTCGCCGGGGCTCTATGGAGACCAGTCAAGAGGAGTCCACTCAAGGCATAGGGTCGCATGGTCGGCTTCAGCCTGTGACAGAGGAGCAGTGTAACTATCTTGGTCCTGAGTTAGCAGGTCCCAGAGGGGGCTCTGCCAGGCGGAGCTGGCCGGAAGGAAGCCCGGAATACTCCAGTGATTCCTCACAGCTGACTTCCTCTGACACTGGCGATTTCCAGTCTCCTCCCCCTACAGGGGTGTCATCTTCTGCTTTTGGTTCAGACTTCTCATTGCCCATTGTTCAGCTGCCTCAGAAGGTGTTGCAAGAGTCGCAGCTCTTCATCTGCTTCCCCCAGGGAGCGTCAACTCAGCAGGCCATGTCCACCTCGCTTTCATCAGGACCACCTGCACTCTATCCTCAGGTTACAGGAGCAAACCCTTCCAGAATGTTTTCTAGTTTTTATAAGTCATGCCTTGCACTTAAAGGGGAGCCTTGCTCTTAGACTTGCTCCATGGGGTTCTAAGTATTAGCATTCATGGGGGTGTCTTTCCACCAAGTCAGTAGTGTACTAGGATCTGTTTAACTTACCTGGTTGTGGTGAAATAATGAGGCATCAGCAACCACTTGGTCTGTGTTCAGCTTCGGCTGAAATACTGGTAGACCTTTGGTGTTAAGAGTAACAAATGGTCAGTGTTTCTCCTGGGACTAGTTGTTCTTTTGGCAAGAGATAGCTGGAGTACCAAGTTGGCTTTTAAACAACGGGTTTAATGAAATGTATCTTCTCCACAGTTTGAATCAGCAGTGATAGTAAAACTTGCTTTGTATTTTTGTTCCTGCTCCTTAGCCATTTAATGAGAATGTGCTCTTTGAAGTTGAACTTTTGTCTGAATAATGTTTCATTAAGACAACAACAAGGTTAGTTTGGTGACTGTCCAAAATGCAAGAACTTTTTCTAGGCTTGGGGGAAGAAAGTGGGAAGAGAGGAATGGAAGGAGCTGTATAATATATATGTGTACATGGATTTGGAAATGTGTTTGCAGAGTTGTTAAAGAAACTAAACAAGCTGAATAGTAAATTAGTGGCACAAACAACTGTTGCTAATAGGTATTGCTTCCTTGTAAGCCTAGAATATGGTGTCCTTTTAAAAAGCAAAATTTGAGGCCTGAAGCTTAGTTTTGGAGGTATATGTTTTATCAGCATATATGGTGTTTGCACTTGCAGTCGTTAGTAATGCATTTGTACGCTGTGACTGTGAGGTGTATGTCTATATACATTGTGTCTGCAGTTGTAGTCTCAAACTTTTCATGAGATAATTTTTTGTGAAAAGAGTATTTACTCTCTTACTTCTCTCTTACTCCTTCTGTTCTTGGAATTGGGGGCTCTGACATTTTAGTTATTGGAGTATTAGCAACTTTGGGATTTGTGTGAAGGAACTGGAGGAAAATCTTTTTGCTTTTTGTGCTAAGATCAAGAACGAAGTATTTAAACCTTTCTGTATAGGATAAAGGTGTTAAAGCTGAAACAGCTTTAATCACTAGTCTAATAGATAGTAATTTCTGTGCCATAGGAGAACTTGTGGAGTGAAGCTGCTATGCAGGAAGTTTGAAACCTACTTGTGGATTGTTTCTCCATAAACCACCTTTGTTAAACTTCAGGAGGTGACTTCTGATGGATGTAAAATCTGGAAAACACAATAAGGGATCACAATTATTTTACAGAATATAAGTTCGGGGATCTTTTTATCTAATCCATAAGGATCTTTTTATCTAATCCATAAAAAGATCATAATTTGAAGCACAGACTTGAGTCAAAGTGAACAGATGTTACAGCAGTGGGACATAGCTCACATTTAGATCCTAGCCAGTAAGGGCCTCAAGGTTCTGAAACAGCAAAGAAAAAAATGGTTCTTTTCATTGGCAAATTTGACTTCCCAAAAGCTTCCATAACTAAAAAAGTGTGTAATTTCAATAATCTTGTTCCTGATAAGCTTCTACAAGCTGAATGATCACAGCATTAAGGCATTTCAGTAGATATTTCTAATATAATACATATGTACCAGATATATTTCTTACAAAGGCAGTTCACCAAAGTGGTGCATGCTCAGGGAACTCATCTGGAGGTCTTTGTCTCAATGTCTCCCAGGATCTGACAAAGAAATGTAATGGTCACAAAAATAATAATGAAAACCCTGGGATCTGATAAAAAATGTCAGTCACAAAAATAATAATGAAAATCCATTCCATTTTCCTCTACATCTTCCACATTTATTTGTATGCCACTCATCCATTTTTTTCATTGCTTATTCATTCATAGCTAGAATGTGGACCCCCGGATTCTTCAATATCCAATTCTTGGTAGCCTTTGAATGGTAGTGAGTCTGGAAATTATTTCTAGCTTGTATTTTGACATGCCTCTCAAAGGGAACTCATGACATGTATGTGTACTGAGTACTTTGCTATTGGTCTAGAATTCTGTATATCTTTGATCTTTTTTTTTTTTTAACAGGATAGTTTTATTTCCTTCTAGCCTCCTTCTATCTCCCCACCTAACTGTGTTTAGAACACATGTAAAGGTAAAACTTAATGCCTGTATTTCCAGTTATCATACCAAGGCATCCTGCTCTTAAAGCATCATCAATGGAAGAAGAAGCTGGTAGGCTCAACTGACCTATGTTGAGGGGTGTGTGGGTTGCAAAGACTTTATGTATTCGTTGTTTTGGAAGACTTAAAACAGAGTTCAGTACTTTTCCAGATTGTCCTGCTTTTGTTCTGGTTGTCGTAGTGGAATTTGGCCAAAAGGACTGGTTGTCCGAAATGACAGCTAGAAACCTATTCCAACCAGATGATTCCAGGCAGAAATGTTTTTAACTGCCTGCTGCAGAAACCATAGGGGTTTTCAAGCTAAAAATCTTTGTCTCTTTTTTTTCCTCCTCCAGACACAGGTGCAGGGCCAGCCAGCCTCAAGCAGTGCATCAGTGCCATCCCAGCCTACACAACATACTCAGCAGGTAAGAACTCAGTCCCAAAACCCAGGACTAAAATACTTTTAGTATAGGATTTTGAAGACTCTTTAAGAGCAACTGACTACCTCTACCTCTCTCTTCAACCCACAGTTCTGGACAAAATCAAAGGAATCCTCTGATTCTCACCCAGTCTAACACGCTATATGATTAACTTCATTGACTTTCTGAAATGTATTTTTAGAATCATGTTAATGCTTGTTATCATGTGTCTGTCTTCCCCAACTTCCATCTGAGCTTGCAGTGGAGATCCCATTCAAGGGGAGGCGTGTCAGGATTTGCAAGTTAGAGTGTTTAGACAGGCAGACTTCATTCTCATGATTTCTTCTAACTGGAAATGCTATCTTCTGCAACATGATCTTCTCCTAACTACCTTTTCTTCCTTTATAGAATCTTCATTCTTATTTTCACAGGTGAAATAATTCTGTTGCAAGATTTGGTGCTGGTAATGGAGTTGTATTAGTAATGCTAATAAGTAATTGCTAAAGCCTAATTGACTCAGCAGATGCAGAAGAACCACTGATGTCACTTATGAGGAAGTAAAAAGTAGAATTGAAATAGGATATGCTTTAAAAACTTCTGTGGAGGCTAAAAATTAACTTCTGTTTCTTTTCCCTTCTACAGAATGCACAGCAGCCAGCCTCTTCCCAACAGCCTGGACAGTACCAGCTGCCGCAGCCATCAGTTTCTACTGGTGTCACTCCCACACAAACTGTCTCTCAAACTCAAACATCACAGATGATGCCATTGCCTCAGGCAGCAGCTGGGACACAGGTAAACAAAATTTTTCTTTCTAGCAGAATATTTTACTTTTTCTTCTTCACAGCTGGCAAATTCAACATGCTGCTACTTTTACTTTTGTAATCTTTTCTAATGGTTCCAAAACATTCATCCAGATAATAGTATTCTTAGTGTACTACAACTGTCAATTTTGTTGGAAAGTGTGTTGGAAACCCTTTCTTTCACAAGTGGCAGTCATGAGTAATTTGAGGGAGGGATAGCATTTCCATGCACAAAGATCTTTAAATTGTCAAAAATATCATGAGGCATATTGGTGAATGGGATATTATGAATGGATTTTCAGGAATTTGTCATTTCTCTGCTTCCCATCAATGTCTATCTTTTGCACCATTATGTGTGTAAAACATGTTCACTTATTTAGGTAGTGAACCATAAGGACTGCCTTCTCCACTCTGTCATCTTTCTTATTCAGCTCTTCTCCTTTACTCCCTGGTCAAGAAGCTGCTGTAACTGAGTATTACTTCATTTTGGCTCATATCTCTATCTTGAACATGTGAGCCTTGATTTTGTTTTTAAAATTGTTGTTTTGTTGCTTGTTCATCTAAACTGCCTTTCCAGTTGCATCGTTCGCTGGCTTTGATTGACATATCCCCTGCCATTCTCTGAATGCTGGCACAGTGGCTTTTTGTTCTCCATTGCTTTAGTCCCCATACCCAAAGCTGACAGATTTGTTGAAAGATTTGCACTTCTTTCCTGTAAGAAGGCAGGCTTGGCTCTGGGGACAAAGTTGAGGGGAATTTGATTCTGTTTATGCACAAGTCAGTGCTTCAGGGCATTTGGACATTGCTCTTTCACCCTCCATGGGTGCCTGTTTGAAGAGCTTGTTGAGTTTTTCAGGGGAAGTGTTGTGAAGGGAGGACCTTTTGGAACTCCAGCCAACTTCCCAGCTACTCTGCCAACTGTGCTCCCCACCCACTTTAACAGAGTGCTGTAACTTGAATAATTCTTTCTTTGACTAATGCATAGAAATTCTGCTTTCTGCAACCCTGCTTTAAAAAAAAAAAAATCTATCTCTATTTTCTTTACCTCCCCAGCTTCCTGTTTCCCAACCAGTGTCGATCATCCAAGGCGAGCCTCAATTACCTGTTGCAGCACCTTCTCTCCCTCAGCCTTCAGTTGCCCCATCAGTCCCTATTGGCTCTCATTTTTTACCCATGGGACAGCCCTTGCCAACTTCCATGGTTACCCAGTTCTCAGTCTCTCAGTTGCCTGTAGCAGCTCCTCATGTGTCGATGGCTCAGCCAGGTTTCCAGTCACTGCCCATTTCGATGGCAGCTGGCATGAATCAGCCATTGCTCACACTGGCAACGTCTGCTGCAGCAACCACTGTCCCTGTAGCATCAACAGTTGTCCCTAGTCAGCTTCCCACACTGATGCAGCCTGTGGCTCAGTTGCCCAGCCAGGTTCTCCCGCAGCTCCTGCAGCCGGCTGTCCAGTCCGTGGGATTGCCAGTCAGCATTGGACAAGCTGCTGAAGCTTCACTTCCTGCTGGAGATGCTCTTTACCAGGTATTGTTGCAAGCCAGCAGAGGTCTTCTCCACATTTTTACTTGTTCCTCTAAGGTACCAGATCTGACCTATGTGCCCTGGCCAACTCACTTCTCACAGGAGAACCATTATGCCACGAAGATGAATTCTGTTGTGTGGTAAAGGACCATTTTAAGAAGGGAGTGGGGGCGGGAAGTCCTTGGACACCCTGGTGTTTTGAGGTTTTCATATTTGGCAATGGAATTTGTCTAAAACGACAGAATCTTAGTGCAGGACTTTGGTCAACCACTGTGTGAAAGAGGACAACTATATATCCAAGAGATTTGTCAACTTGGAAGAAAAAAAAAAAAAAATTGTGATTTTAAAAATGGGAGATGTGTATTGGAAAGCAAATCAATGGCAGCATATTCAGTAATGTCAACATTTCATTCCAAGTCTGGGAAGGGGAAGGGAGGTGGGGAGAGGGCCACAGCCTTCCTAGAAGTAAATCAGATGTCCTGGATCTTGAACATGATGTAAGTACCTGATGCTAGTCATGAAATGCTAGACTGTTGGGCACAGACTGCTTCAGCTACTTTGTGCAATCACTGTAAAAATGTCAGTCTAAATAGTGACAAAAATAGTGACTCAGCATATAATTGTTCTAGAACAAAAATTGTATAGATGTAGAAATATCTGCACTTGGATTATGAAGAGTGCTATAGAACAGAAACAGTGTATAAAAATGTTCCTTGGTTCCTGGGTCAGGTCATCATGAGAGGATGGGAAGAACACAAGAGCATTTTTGTTGTTAGTCTCAAGAATCAGCAGCACTTGCATAACGTGTTCTGAGCAGTAGTTGTTCAGCCTGAAAATTCTTCAAACTCATTTCAAGTCTCAGGCCTTAAAATATTAAGCCAAATAGGCAACCCCAAGAGTTGAGAGGTGAAGATTGTTCTTCCTAAGACTTGAAACTTTGAGTGGGAATTTGCTTGTTCAAGCATGGTGACTTGAAAGCTGAGATTTGGCTACGTGCACAGGTTGCTCTGCTTCTCTGGGAGGATAGTCTTTGGGAGTGCTTGAACAAGTATGGAAGGTTGGAACATGCACCTGAAACTGATATGTTTTTTTTTTTTTACTCTCGTTTCCTAATGAGCTTTGACATCCGCTAACTTGACTCCCTCGTTTCTGTTACAGGGCTTCCAATCTCGGCTGCCGCCTCAATACCCAGTCGACTCGAATGTTGCACCTTCCTCTGCTGTGGCCTCTGTTAGCATTCCTTCTGCCGTACTGTCCCCTCCCTTACCCACAGATGCAATAGCTCAGCCAGGCTATCTTGCTCCTGTTGTGCAGTCATACGTGGAGCAGAATGTTTTAGTTCCGATGGGCAGCCTAGGAGGACAGGTTCAAGTGCCCCAGCCTACAGTGAGTTTAGCCTCATCGGCCTCCTCGCAGCAGGCTGTTTTGGAGGTAAATATGTTCAATATAATGTAACAATATGCTTAGGGCGTTTGAATTATGCAACAGTGTATGTGTGTGGGAAACTAATCCCCTCCATGCTTGTTTTCAGTTGGAAATTAATATTTCAAATCACCTTTTTCTTACAGCAGAATGTCATGCCAATGTGGGGACCTTGTTGCCACTGGCTGTTCTGTTGGGAAGTGAGTGTGCATCCTGCAGGGAAAAACCTGTTAACACTTCACTTCTTGCTAGTACTGTAGAACATTTTTGCCGTATCAAAGACAAACTGCAACCGAGAGCCTTTGAGAATCTGTCGTTATGCCTATGCCCTGCAGTGCTGTTCTTGCTAGGGAGACTTTGAAATGTCTTTGTGTTCTGCATTGGCTTGCCTTTTGCACATTCTGTTAGTAAGATTGTGGCTGCATGGCAAACTGTAGTGACACGTAGCAGTGAAAGGATGGCTGATTTCCTCTCCCTACTCCTCCCCAGATGATGATTTGCTTCACTGTAGTTTGCTCTAGAATCTTTTGTAAATTAGAGCTGTCAAGATGCCAGCTGTTTGAAGTTCTGAAAAGGTAGTGCTTTTAGCTTTACAACTGATTTGGGAGGAAACGTTGAAGACTACTGGGTTGCTTTAAAAGGAACGGTACTCTGTGGGGGGTTTCTTGATGTAGGTTTCTATCCATAGGGTACTCAGGGAGTCTCACAGACTGCTCCTTCAGAGACTCTTCCAGCAACACAGCCTGCTCAGTCTACCCCTTTGGCTTCCTCTATGGATAGGTGAGCATTGTTTTCTTTTCACCAAACTGAATTTCAATTTCATGTGTTAAATCATTCTTCCTTGGGTGATCTTTAGGTATCTTTTTGCACTAGGGTTATTTTCTTCACTGAGAGCATTCTTGAGGATGTGAGGAAATAAGCTTCCTAGAGGGGAAAATAGGCTTATGAGAGCTGGAGTAAGTTTTGATTTACAGCAGGGCATGGAGGGAGTAAATAGGATTGTGTATACTGATTTAACTTCTAATCCTTTTTTATTTGTCATGTCAAAGGGATGCTTTTCTGTCCTTCTGGCACTGAAACAGAATTCAAACTCCAAATAGCTTGAAGACATATTCAGAAGAGACAGTCATACAACTCAGCTTGCAAGAGATATGTAGCTAAATAATTACTGTTAGAATTACTACTTAAGCAACCCGAAGTGTTGACAGGACTCTTCTCCCCTACTCTGTAATTAACAGACATCTACATCTACCCAGAAGAGAATACCATCTGGTAGGGTAAACTGTATTCTTGCAGTTATGGAGTGCATGGATACTAATGTAAAGTTGCCTTTTTTTTTTAGTGCTCATTCTGATGTTGCTTCAGGATTGAGTGATGGCAATGAGAATGTTCCAGCTTCTAGCGGAAGGCATGAAGGAAGGACTACTAAACGTCATATGCGGAGGTCTGTCCGCAGTCGCTCTCGCCATGAAAAGACTGCAAGACCGAAACTGAGAATTCTAAATGTGAGTATCTTTTTATTATACTGACAGTTTGGTAGTGATGATGCCTTTTTTAGGATTCAAGAAGTTTCTTTTCCTTTGACGAATGTGTGTCTTCTGCAGTCTTGTTCTGCACCTCCCCCCTACTCCAAGCTCACAAATTATCCAGTGTATTTCTTCTGCTTCTGGAGTCAGTGTTCCAAATGTCATCTCTAAAAAAATCTAAGCTTTTTGGAGCATTAGATATGGCAAAATTGGCTTGCGTAGCCACCAGTGATTATTGCAGCATATTTGATGCATCATCAGAAAAAAAATGATGCTGTACCTGGCACCATTTATAAGACTTGAAAGAGAGGGTGTGTTTGTATTAGACCAGTACCATTGGTTTGTCTCTGGGCTTTAAAGCACAAGCCTTAGATTCTCATGCTTTTGGTTCAAACTGTTGTTTTTTTTGCTTTAGGTTTCTAATAAAGGTGATCGGGTAGTGGAATGCCAGCTAGAGACACACAATCGGAAAATGGTTACTTTCAAATTTGATTTGGATGGTGACAACCCTGAGGAAATAGCTTCAATTATGGTAAGATATATTTTAGAGACGAAGAATTGAATCCAGTTTTAATCACAGTAATATAAGCAGTTTTATTTTTTCATTTCTGTTTCAGAATTGCTTTTCCATGTAGCATGACCTGTGCTCACCTTATTGGCACGCAAGCACAAGTAGAAACTCTGGGCACAGGGTATACAAAATTGACAGTTAATATTCCATGCTCAGTTCACATGAAAATTTGCGTCAGTTTTTACTTTAGAACACTGGTTTTATCAAGTAAATCTGCTTTTCTTTTTTTGCAATCTAATTTTTTTAAGAACTGCAAACAACTTTCTGAAAATGCCAGGTTAAACAAATTCTGTTTACTTTTGTAGGAGCCAACATTGCTAGATCTTTAAAACTGATGCTTAAGCTTTAAATTTTTGGTGCTGTTCTCAACTGAAATGGCAAGATTCTGCCCTTAAAGTAAGGAGTGGGAATCACTTTTTGGTTTCTGAAAGTCAGTAGCGACTGATGCTGCTTTTGACTTCCTCAAAGGAAAAAACCTCTACATTCAACGTATAATGGTCAAGCACAGAAGAGAACTTGCCCTGTAGAGATATGCTTAAATGAGTACTGTGTAGCATGGAATAGAATCTACACCTACGTCTTTTTTTTTTTTTTTAATTTAGACTCTTTTTCTTGGACTGGTACATTCTGAATGAAACTGGGATTGTTTTAGTGTTACTGAAGCTAAGGGGGAATGACGAAAAGCACTGTCTTTTGGCAGCTTCTTGGGCACCTGTGCAGTGTTCATCTTTTAGCTTGGAGAGGTGGCAGAATAATAGGTGGTGTGTGCTGGATTTGTGCCTGTCAAAGGGAACCAAATCAGTGACACAAGAGAAATGATCTCTTCACCACTAATGGCTTTCTGAGAAAGAGGAATAAGTTGGTTCTCAGCTACGTACATGTACTGGCAGTGTAAACAAGTCAATAACATGAAGTCAAGTGCCAAGAAATATGGAAAGAATACATAGATGTCTTCACCTCATACCTAAAGTGATCCTATGGAGGAATAAAAGAGTATGGTTGATTAAAAAAAAAATGTAAAAAATGACCAAACACACACAAAAACCACCCCCTCCTCCCCCCAAACAACAAAAAACGCAAATATCTGAAGATGGGTAGAAGGAAAATAAGTGAACTGTGCATCCAAAACGCCATCACATAGTTGAAAGTGTGCACCCTAATTTAGACATCTGAATCTGGAACTTTGTGCTCATTGGCTTCTTGTTGAATATTAAAGAAACTTTTGATTGTAAGACTTTTTCATTTCCTTCTAATCAGCACACCATCAGGCATAACCCATATGGGTATCTGTCGTTGCTCAACCAATGATAAATAAATAAAGATGGTGTCACCATCTTTATCTTGTGCATAAGAACAGTGAAGGGAGGACAAACAGTAACACCAAAAGTAAATTATGGTTCTTCGATACATAGTTTTTAAATAATTTGTGGAAAATTATGGTTGCTTTGTTCTCTTTACAGGTGCAGAATGAGTTTATTTTAGCCACCGAGAGAGACTCGTTTGTAGAACAGGTACGAGAGATTATTGAGAAAGCAGATGAAATGCTAAGTGAGGATGTAAGTGTGGAGCCAGAAGGCGATCAAGGTTTGGAGAGTATGCGGACAAAAGATGATGGCTTCTTTCCAGGGTCACAGGTATGTAAAGGACATATTGCCTTAGCTAATGATATTTTCCATTTTGGGTGGAATGTTTTTTGTGAGTAGAGCTAGCTAGAAATGAAACCTCCTTTCATGAGAAATATCAAAGCCTAAAAATTAAAAGACAGAGAAAGCCTCATGTCAGTGTGAGAGCCTAAAATTCGTTTAGAAAGCTAAATAACGTAGACATTTTGCTTTTTGACATGTTCTAACACCTCTGAAGCTGCTGAATCTCCTAACAACCCACTAAACAGACAATCTTAAATGCTGGGGCTTCTGGGATTTGAGGTTTTTGTGAGGCAGGACACTAAAATCCCCAGTCCTGTGCTGCTCACTAAACACTGAGTGCCTGGACGCGGGCTGTCTACCTAGTGAGCTACTAAGATTGGATGGCTCAGTTAGAAAACACAGGTTTTTAAACTGGTTGCTGGGATTAAGAAGGGATGATATTTCCTGAATGGCTTCCTTAGACTAAATGTAAGGAAGATTTTTCACGATGAGGGTGGTGAAACAATGGAACAGGCTGGACAAAGGGTAATTTTTTAAACTAAAAGAGGGTAGATTTAGATTAGATATAAGGAAGAAATTTTTTATTACGAGGGTGGTGTAACACTGGAAGACGTTGCCCAGAGAGGTGGTAGATGCCCCGTCCCTGGCAACATTCAAGGTCAGGTTGGACGGGGCTCTGAGCAACCTGATCTAGTTGAAGATGTCCTTGCTCATTGCAGCGGGGTTGGACTAAATGGCCTCAAAAGGTCCCTTCCAACCCAAACCATTCTATGGTTCTATGAATCTCTGCCTTATTTCCACCCAGAACAGTCTGAAACATCCATTTATCTGTGGGATGTTTAAGGAAATCAGTTGGACTGCCTGTTAACTAAAGAGTGTTTAGGTCAATGTGTTATTTTGACCTTCACTAAGCTGAGAAGCTCTAAAAGCATGGTAGCTGACATTTATCTGGGCAGAATTCCACTAGTTTGGTAATGGTGCTTGGGTCCAAGGTACTGCTTACCTTAAATGCCCACATTTCAGTAAGCTAGCATTTTAAGAACTATCTTGTGGGTTTCTGTTTCAGAATAGAACTTTAAATTTTATCTTACTTTACAGAAATTAGAGTTCAAACAGCCAGATCCTACATCTTCCATGCCACAAAGAATAGGTAAGTCTTTTGTGATTTTTTTTTTTTCAACAGTTACCTTTTTCTGTTTCAGCGGATGGGTGCAGCCAAGGTTTTATTTTATATGATGGAGTGCACATTCCATATTGCAGGTTATGTATTTAGTTACAACCATGTATCACTAAATATCTAACTTCTTTCTGTTTAGGGGTTCCTCCTAGCTCCTTTACCCAGGTTGTCCATTCTGCAGGAAGGCGGTTTATTGTCAGCCCTGTCCCTGAGAGTCGGTTAAAAGAACAGGGCTTTTTCACATCTGCTGTTCCCGGAGGAAAAGAAACTCCAGATATGGGTAAGCTATCTAAACTCTTAAAATTGGATGGCTAAGACCTATTCATCAAAACTGTGAAGTTGGTTAACTAAACTGTTCCTAAACACCTCTTAAAGTACTTGGGGAAGTAAGGAACTGTCTGTGCTGGTAAGAAGTGATTATAATGTGGGTGATACTATGCAGAATTCTCATGGGAAAAAATGTTAATGGTCTGTCTGCAAGACTCTGGAACGTTAATTTTGTATTTTAGTGTAAGCCTGGATTTTTAACTTTTTTTATTATGCTGAGAGGTAAATGTGATCTTATTCTAGCAATCGACATTAATACTGTAATGAACTTTTCCACGTGGGCTTACATTTTTCTGTTCTTCCAGTTGCTGCATCTCCACTACATGGTCCTGGAATGAATCTCTCCCACTCAGCATCATCACTGAGCTTGCAGCAAGCTTTCTCTGAGATGGGACATGCTCAAATGACAGAAGGACCTAGTACAGCTCCTCCAGTGTTCAATCAAACAATACCACCATTTCCACCTGCACTTTCTACCATGGCAGGCAGTGGTGCACCTACTGCATCTGTGGCTGCTTCTTCAATATCTGTTCCCTCCAGCACAGGTGTTTCTCTTCCAGGATCTGTTACTTTGCCTTCAGAAAGTGCAGCTGTTGGAGTTGCACCAAGTGCAAGTGTGCCAAGCTCTATTTCTCCACCTCCAGCCTCACAGTCTGGACAGCAATCGACTGGTGTCCCTTCCAGTGTGAGTGCCCCTGCTTCTTTCTCCTTACCTACCACATCCCAGCCTGCTCAACCAGTAACTGGAGACATTGCCCCCAGTATCAGCACACCGTCGTCTTTGGCACTGTCATCTAGCCAGGTTCCTGGTGTCACTGGTCTTGGTGGTGTTGCACCAGCTGTGACATCTCAGTCTACTCCTCAGATTGTAAGTAGTATGGCAGCACCACAGACATCTGTTGCTCTGTCTGTGGCTCAGAATGTGGCTTTGCAGCTTCCTCAGCTCAGTAGCAGTGGCTCTGTCTCCAATCTGGCAGAAACAACAGTTGTAAGTGCTCCACAGTCACTATCTGAGAGCGGGCAGTCTATGGATAAATCACAGCTCTGCAGTGCAGCTGGCTTATCTCTTCCAATCTCTGCACCTTTATCATCCTCAGGAGCAACAAGCATATGTGGTTCAGTCACTCAGCCAGCGATACATCCCTTACTTGTCCCATCAGCAATTACATCAACACCTGTCCTACCCCAGATTCCAGGTGCAACACCCGTGTTGCCCCAGGTTCCCTTACCTGGTGTCTTACCACAACCAGTCACTAACTTGCCTGCAGTACAGCAAACTTTAATACACAGCCAGCCTCAACCAGCTCCATTACCCAATCAGCCTCATATTCACTGTCTGGAGGCTGATGCTGATGCTCAGTCTAAAGCTCCTGGTATTGATGATATAAAGACCCTGGAAGAAAAGCTGCGGTCTCTCTTCAGTGAACATGGTAATGTGGGAACAGCACATCCATCAGTATCTCTGGAGACATCATTGGTAATGGAAACTACAGTTATTCCTGGGATACCGACCACTGTTGTTGCACCAACTAAACCCCTGACATCCATTAGCACTTGTATACCTCCGAGCAGTTTGCCTCTTGGACCAACTGGCTTGCCAGTGCTGACACCAGTTGCCACTCCCGGGCAAGCGATGACCCCAGTCAGCTATATTTCGGCATCGAGCAGCATTGCGACAGCAGTGGTGAAACCAGGGACCTCTCCTTCAAAGCCCCCTCTTAGCAGGGTACCGGTAAGAAATGCAACATTTGTGTGAATATTCAAATATTGTAGGAAACAGCCTTCTTGAGCAGGATCCCTTTTATAAAGCAACTTATTTATTCAGACAGAGGTGTCTTCGTTTAATATAATATTGAAAGTTTTATGCTCTGGTTGTTTTTGTGTCTCAAGAGGTATTTTACTTTGTCCATATTGGAAAAAAAACACAATTCTATATTGTGCCTCAGAGAACGCTCTAATGTTGCTGTTAGTTTTTCCTACTCCTAAACTCCAAAAGAGTTAAGTAACTGTGGTTTGGGTTTTTGTGGGTTTTTTTGTTGTTGTTTTTTCCAATAGAATTTGGAAGGCTTGCTTTAAGTAGCTTTTTTGTCTTGTACATGATCACTAGAATGAGATGGGGTGGCTGTGCATTTCACAAAGCATAATCAGGATAGCTTAGCTTTGTTTCTTATCATTAGTCTGTTCCTTGAAGGCAAGGATGAACCAGACTGAAAGTTTTTTAAAAGTCCTCTGCTGCTTATGTGGTGCCTGGATATTATTTTCCTTCTCAATGTTAGATTTGTGAAAGCAGAATTTTGAGAAGTTTAAAAGATATCTTGGTATCTGAAAACCAACTTTGTGTACTCAGTTGTGCTCTTCAAACAAATACTCTTTCATAAAGTGATAGTCGTGATGTATAGTAACAACCTGAGACGTGTTGTAGATGTTGTTACCTGCTGACTAATCAGAAGTATTGGTATGTGAAATTAGACTACCTATTTTCTTTTAAATGGTGCCCTGTGTTTGGAGACAATGTATTACATTTTAAACTATTGGTAGCCTTTTCCTTTTAAGAGTTAAATGGAAATAGGTTGAAGATTCAAACAACCAACAACCATAATACTCATTTTTGGTTTTGTAACAGTTCTTTTCCACTCACCAACACTTTGTGTTGGTCTTATTTAGCCAGCCTTGCTATTAACCAGTTTCAGGCCATTTGAATTGAGCTAATGCTCCTAGCATCTCCATTCATCAGTAGTCTTTCCCTTGTACTCTCTGTATTCAAGCTAGAAAGCTTCCACCATGGAGGAGCGGGAATATGTGCCAAGGAAGTTGGGAAGGAAATCTAGACACAGGCATGCATTTATGTAGAAATGAAGTTGAGAATTAGGAAAGAAAGATTAGAAAGTAATAAAAACTGGTGTTGGTTCAGGAACAGTTGGAGCAGTTAGAAACCTGCTACCTGCAAACCTGTAATTACAAAGGCTTGGGTTTAAAAGTAATAAATGTTTGGGGTTTTTGATGTCCGTTATGGGAATACTACCTCCTCTCTGAAGTTTTCATTTATAAATTTGTGTTTTTCCAAAGTTTAATTTTAGTTTCACTTTTTGTGGTGTTTTTGAGTGTTAAGGAGCTTATTGCTTTAGTTCCCTGGGGTTTACTAAACCATGTATATGTGTATTTTATTTTGTTTATGGCCAGCCTGTTAACCCAGACAGTTAAATGTGTTTTGACTTGTCTTACAAATTTATTTAAAGTGTGTTTTGAGTCTTATTTATAAATTGATTAACTTACCACAGCTTAACAATTCAATATGCCTTAGAACAGGTAATGTCCACCTGTATGTTCCTAGTGCACAAAATGCTGAAGTAATGCAACTTTGCATAGTTCTTGCTGAAACATTTTTGGGAGGATAGATAATTATGGGATGTATCTCCACCAGGCAGTTATTACTGCAATTTGAACCCTTAGTTTAACTGTGGTAACATGACTGCAAGCTAGAACTGGTTCTGCTTGTTGAGGACCAGAGTACATAGTAGACTTTGGGCCAGTTACACATATCCAGCAGTGCTCGCTGTCGTACAAGGGAAGGCAGCTGATCAACACTATAACTCATAAGGCTATCATGTATGTCGCAAACTTCAAAGGCACGTTCAAGCCTCAAGATTACAGCTGAGAATAAGAATTGCAAGTTGTGTATAAGAATTGCAAATTGTGTAATGGATCACTTAATTCCTAGAACTTCCCACTTCCCTAACAACGGAAATAACTAACTGGAATGTGCTATCTGACCTGGTGGGAAGGCTTTGATGCCTCCTTCTAACCTTTCCAGTCTCTCTAACCTCTTCCACATAACCTGGATGACTTCCCCCTACCCAATTGCATGGCCTAGTCATCTTCTGTGGGTCATCAACACCCTTCAGGTTCAAAAGAAGTGACGGATCAAGAGATTGGTGTGGGAGTTCTATAAATCTGCTTCTCAACAAGTGGAGACGTCCTTAGGCATGACAGTTGCTGTTCTCAAGTCCTGTTGCTTGGAACAATGTGCTGGAAGCGCGTAGCTTGCTGTTGCTAATGGGCAGTTACCATAGATCTGTTGCAAGAAGATTGAGTGCATTCTTGCACCCTTTTATAAATTAAGCTTCTTAGAAACTTAATTGCTTTTTGGAAGAATTATTGTAGCATTTCTTGCAGACTTGAAAATAATATCCCCAAGATACTTTGCTTCTGGACACAGCAGCTTGTTTAAACTGGAGATTGTGGCCAGTCAAAGATAATCTGGATTAAAAAATAAAACAAAAGCAAACAACTTGCCCCAACTTCATTGCAAAAATGCCTAAAGACTGTATGCTGACTGTCCAGGAAGGAAGTCTCTACAGAAAAAAATGTTGAGGCTTCTGTTGTATGACATGACTGACTTAGCTTGGTATCTGATCCTTCTGTTGTTCCGTGTCTGATGGACTCGCGTTTCCTCTTCGTTATCCATAGGTGCTACCAGTAGGTTCTGAACTTCCGGCTGGCACTCCATCCAGTGAGCCGCTGCCACCTTTTCCAGGACCTTCACTAACTCAGGTGCTACACAACTTGACAGATTTTATCTGCTGCTGTTCCTTTCAAAGAGCATGTTTCAATTAAACTCTCCATTGCATGTTATTAATGTCTTTGTTTTTCTTTTCCTTTGACTGAGTAACCCCTTTTGTGTAACACTAGCAGTGGCCAGAGTCACTTCAGCACTGGATATGTAAGTGTGCCCTTCAGGATGCTGTACCCAGTGTCTGAAGCAGAAGGAACAATTAATCAGGCATGGGGTTTTTTAGTGTGTTAAAGCTGAACTTTAGAGGTTTTTTTTTAAAAAAAGTAACTCAGGTGAGTGTGTGCATAAAACTTGAACCTGTTTTCCTCTTAAAAGAGTATAGTAACAGTAGCTCTTTAGGTAAGCAGTATATGCTGCAATTAAACATTAATGAAAATGCAAAGTTGCTGGCTTTGCAAATTCCTGGTCTTTGTGTCCCCTGCAGTTATTACTATACCCTGATTTCACTAGGCTTTCAGATTTGCAAAAGGTCTTTTGAAGCTCCTGATCATAAACATGAGTTGAAATGTAACAGTAGCTTCTTTTGCTCAGATTCTGTCATTGTATGTGATAATTAACTTGGATATTTTGTATGTAAGTTGGACAGGTGTTCAGCTCAAGACCCCAAAGATTAAATCTGTCTTCAATTTTTGTTCAAAAAAGCGGCCCCTCCCACCCCATAATAGAAAGAACTGTATTAAGACAAAACTGTATTCTGGATCTTCTAAATGCTGTGTAATGAAATGTAACATGGGAACACTACACTTCACTATGCAAAGAAAAAAACTGAAAAAATAAGCGGACAAAACCCATGAGATCATGAGATAGTTGTGCCACTTTTGAAAGAAGTTTGTGGATAAACACAAATATGGCTTTCTATAGAATTCTATTAAAGTACACTTGGCACAGAATTATCACCCCAGTTTTATATTCAAACCTGTAAAGAAGATAATGGTTCAAGTGGGTACCTAGTGGTGCCTGCTTAAGACTTAGAGTAATTTTGTCTTAAATCTAATGTTTCCTGTGTACATATGCTTCTTATAGTATTAACCTCTTCCACCCGTGGCTTAAGTCCACAGTGAATAGTCTTAGAACACATGTCCAAAAGCTACACTTGAATTGGAGTCTGTCCTTTTATAGAAAGGAATTATTCACTTAAGTATTAACTATATTTTAAAAGTAATTCCAATGAAATAGCTACAGTATGAAAATTTGTAGAATACTTAGCATTATGGCCTGATTTCGTTTGTTTTCTTGACCACTGAGAATTTTAATACAGACTGAACTAACCTTGATAAAGTCTTCTCCAGAACAGTGGTAACATTCTCCCTCTCATCTCTTGCAATGGAGCTCTTGAATTCAAGTTTCACCTGTGTAAGGGAACTTAAAATAAACCTTAAAGGTCATTTTAGTTCTTTGCAAGCTGTTCTTTTTATGGGATTTACAATAGCATGATGAGAAAACTTTAGAAAGGATCTAAACTGACTGTCACACAAAGGAGTAGTGTTAGAAAATTGCGTATTTCAACTGTGCTAAGGCAACTTTGGTGAATGAGCTGTCACGGCTCATATTCTACAGCTAAAACTGTAAAGACTGAATTACATGTGTTAGGGTACTAATCTTCAAAGGTACCATTGGAATAGTATTTCCATTTTTGTCTTTCAAATGTGAGAACCATGGTGTTACCTGATTCTAAAGACATGAGTAGAATTGAGCAGCAGAGTATGTTAGTTGCTTTCCTGTACTTTTATGTTGATTATGACATTAATAATCCCTTTTTAAGTTTTCCAGCTTTCTTCCTCTGGTGCTGTCTATGCAGAAGCTCTGTCTTTATTCAGCAGTTTCTCTAGTTCTCTCAGTAAATGTCATTATTTTGTGATCTCTTAAGAATCTCTCAGACAAGTTTGCACGGAATATGTCCTGGAGGTTAGAATGGAGACAGTCTAGTGGACCTAAGTTACGATGTGCTCAAAATTGACATCTCATCCTGTCTGTTCCTGCTCTACCATCTTTTTGGTCTTCATCTGCTGGAGCAAATGCAAATCAGTGACCTTAATCAAGGAGTCCTTGCAGATGGCCTCTGTGTCCAGAACTACTTCTTGGTTGTCTCTTCTTTTTAATTAAAGCAGATTTAAATCTTTTGATTTAAACTTGAGAATCAGTCTACTACTTGGAAAGTATTATTCAGTGTGGAAAGGCAGATTTGTGCTCTTTATTGTAAGACAATTGTGAAAGTGAGTGTATTGCTGTTGAAACCTGTAATGGAAAGGAGTGCTGCTGTATTTGGTTTTATGCAGTTTCTTTCTAGGAGGCTGAATGAGGGCCATATTCCTGCCCTGTGAGTAATCAAGAAAGGGATATCTTCTGCCTCCAAACTGAGCAAGAAGCTGATTGACTTATGTAGAGGTATAAGAGGGTAGTGTTAGCAAGCAACGCTTCCCTCCCGTGCCCCGCCCCCCACCCCCCCTCAACTGGCTTCTGGAGGCAGAAGGTGGTTTATGCCTTTCAGCCAGTTCTTTTTGAAGGAAGGTTTTGTTGAAGAGGAGACAACAACAATTTGGTGATAATTCTTACCTGCGTTCTTACCATGAGCAAGAGCAGCAAGTAGATCTGGAGGCAGCTGGTTAAAATCAGTCACACTAAGTTTATTCCTTTCTATTGTCATTGCTTGGAACTGGGTACATCAGTAATATTTTTCGCTCAAACTTAAAGCACTCGTAGCCACTTATGTGACTCAAGCCACTGTACCATTGCAAAAGGCTTCTTGTTTGTCATAGGTATTTCTGTCAGGATTTGTGGTATGGAGAAGGCACAAATATAGATCCCTTGCTTCTTGTCTTTTGCAAACAGCTTACCTAATTTCACTTTTCATTTGAACCATAAGCCTGTCTAGGAGTGAGACAAAATTGAAGGAGACCAACTGGATCAAAACTAGTTGACAGTTAAGAGTATTTACTGCTTTCTGCAAAATTACTGGCTTGTCTTAAAGTAGATAGGCTTGCCTTCCTTACTGCTTCTGTCAGTAGCTCGCTGCACAACTTTTTTCCTCTCCTTAGTACCAGACTCCTAATTTGCAGACAAAGTATGTGTCATCTCAGGACCAGTTTTGGACAGTTCATTCCTTAGCCTTAAATACCTGTTCTCTTTATTCTTTAATTGCTTTTTGAAGTGTATTTAGATTAATTTTTCAAGCTTCATTTTGGTACCCTTGGTACCTTAATGGAAGGAAATCTTTATTCCCTGATCATTCTGATACTCAACTCTGTTCAGTCAAAGCAAATATCTTCTTGTGAGCGTAAGTGATGAGAATTATATTTCAGGTGAAATGTCCTCTTTATTTTACAGCATTATTGAATTAAATTAGCTCACTTGTCTGTTTAAGCATTTGGATTTCTAAATGGAGTCATAGATGCCTGTATCTTCTCCCTGTGCTCTTTGATTTTTATTTTTTTAAAAATTTGGTGGAATCGATATGGGGTTTATTGTTCTTGGGTTTTTTGGTTGTGTTTTGAAGTCCGCAGTTCAGGAAGAATGTGATCCTGGCAACCTGCTGAAAGCATCTTTATTCTATTGTGTATCTCTAACTTTTAGTTTCTTGGAAGTGAAAGGCAATGCTTTTATGTTGCCATGACCTCAGCTTCAGTTCTAAAAACAAATCTAGCTTTTTAATATAGAAGGTTTGAAAAGATTGATGATGCTAAAGTTTGGATGGTCAGAATTGCAGCTTAGTGACATCTGCAGATACTTCTTCCATATGTATCTTAGGGTTACGGCCCTAATGAATTTTGAATGAATCTGAACTTTTCTTTAAGATATTTTTAGGTAATTATTCTTTTCTTCCCTTCCCCAATTTAATTGGCCAAGTTTGAAAATCCTCTTGGATGCCAACTCAAACAGCTGAAATCTAAGTAGTAAGTCTACCTGAAAGAGACTCTGCCTCTCTCCCTTCCTCTTCTTCAAGATAGCTTCTTTGAGGGAACTTGTGTGTGGTGGTTATTTTTTGGATTTTTTGTTTTGTTTTAAATTTGTGTTACCCTCAATCTTGCTTTGTCCATGCTTGCTTTTGAAGTTATGGGCATATTTGGTCAGTTCTTAAGAGTGGGAATGCAAACTTCATGCTAACTTCATGAAAAAGGGAAGGTTCCAGTTAATGCTTCTCTTCTATTTTTTACCAAATGTGCTGCTTAAATTGTTTCCAGTCTTACTGTGATATATACAGGCTAAATGGAAACCTGTAGGAAGGGAACATGATAGAAATATGTAAGCTGTACTGACGGCTTTAAATTTTAGTATTAAATATGGCTGTTGTTTCTCAAATGTGATATATTTTTCCTGAGCTGGGACAGCTGTTTACTCTTTCCTTTCTCATCAGTCTCAGCAACCTCTGGAAGATCTGGATGCTAAGCTAAGAAGAACCCTTAGTCCAGAGACCGTTCCAGTGACATCTGCTCCTGCCTGTGTACGTTTGCAATGTTGGCAGTTAGTAGTCTTGAAAAACTTCAGTGTTTTTTCAAGGTCATGCTCTTAGGTCACTACCTTTAATATCACTACACCAGTCTTTAGACTTTTAAAAATAAAAATGAAGAGTCATCTTCCAGTTTGTGGGACTTAGTCAAGCAGAATAGGAAAAATCTGTATGTTGCAATAGAATACATATTTCCTGAGGCTGGTTTTGGTATTAGTTCTTAGTCCAGCTTTTCTGGTGATGTCATTAATGTCATCGAACCAAAAAGGGAAGTGAGTGTGGAATAAGGGGAAGAGCACTAAACAGCAGTCTTTATTTGGGAGGGATGTTTAAAGTGTAGATCTGAAAATTTTAAAAGACTATAATAAAAAACTTTGATACGAAATGAATATAGTGATTGACATTGTGGTCTCCAAGTGGCTACTTATGCATTACTTCTGCAAAGCAAAAGGGGATATTCTGCAGACAGCCTCGGGGTTGTAAGGCATGCAAAATCTCTTGCTGATACTGCTTGCTTTGGAGGTTTAAAAACCCTTGCATTCATCTTTTTGTGGGTTTTACTTTGACCCTGGTGGAAATAAAAGATTATGTAATATGCAGTATGGTGGATTTGTTGGCATTCAATCAAACTGCTGATTCTTTCAATTTTACTTTGTTTTCCTCCCTTGAACCTGTAGTCTGTGCCCTCAGGAGCATCTACAATGGTTACCGGGCTGGTGTCCACAGCTACACAGTCTCTGAAGGATGGTAAGACAGCCTTGATTATTTTAGATGGTTTATCAGCATGGGAGATATAACCCAAAATTATAGAGACTAGCAATTTGGAAGCATATAGACTTTTTTAGGAAGTCAAACAAGGGCAATTCCTTAAGGTTCGTATTAGTTATTAGTAACTACATGGAAATTTTCCACGGTTGGTCAGGAGAGGGGAATGGTATATGCACATTATAGCAACTCATTTAGGATTTAAAGCTATCCAAAATGCAAAATTAAGACTTGCAAAGAATCTCCAGTATGCTGCTGAGGTATGGCTTCAGGATTTGAAGGAACTGTTTTCTGTCTTGTGTTATATCTTGGCAACAACAGTAAAGGCTTCTCATTTTGTGCCATTGTGCCGTGTTCTTTATGTAGGGTACCTGTTCCTAACCTAAGAATGTTTCCTATCTATTTAAATAGAGAAATGAAGATTATATTACTAAAAATTTAAGAAAGGTAGTAGGAAAACCAGACTCCCTTCTCGCTGCTTTAGAACAGCTGAAGGTTGACAGGATGATTGAGAATTTAAGTCTTGACTGATCAATGACTTCCAAGTCTAAATGAGTTCAGCTGGGGGACACAACTTGTAAAATAATCTGAGACTTTCCTGTCAGTATTCCCCTAATTGTTTTAATTTAAAAAATCTTCCTTTTTTTAAAATAAACTGTTAATGTGGTAGTTAAGATTATTTCTGAACTATCTAGTAAACTTCATTTAACTTGCTTGTGCCTCTGAAGTTCAATGGCAAACCTTCAAAAGCTAATAAAACCAGTAGGAAAATAAAATACTCCCATTTTGGTATGTCACTAGTGAACTATAGCACAGAACTCATTGGTCTGCCAGAAAATTAGTTGGTTCTTGCCTGCTGAGGTCTAGAAGGTAAAAGTAAAGAAACTGTGAAGTTGCTTAATAAACACAGCAAGCTGTCCAATAGAACTGATTTAAAAATAGTGTTATTGCTCAGCTTTGTAATTTTATACTGCTAGTGCATACAGCAACAAAATTAGGAGCTGACACCTAAGAATCCAGCTCTGAAAGCTTCAGATAAGACTGCTTTGAGTAAATGAGGTTTATAGCATTTCTTCAGCTTACCGCTTTTCTATTAATAAATTGTCCCCAATGTTCGTGAAATTTAGTTAGTCAGTGTGGGTATTGAATTAAAATAAGTTTTTTCTTACATAAATTTCAGGGTTTTTATTCTTTGGCTATTTCATATCCCTGCTTGAAATCAGTGCGCTTATTTTACTGCTATCTAAAACTGTACTTTTAGCAAATATACTGTGCAGGGAAACTTTATAGAAAAATACTTACCTTAAATATTGCAGTTCGATATTCTATGTGGTAAAGTTGAAAAAAGAGATCAGGTTCCATGAATCCAAAGGCCTATTAGGAGTTAACTGGTAGTTGAGTTGAAGTAGATAAAAGAAGTTGTTGGAGTTAAATAATTTGTTGCTCATTTTCTTCTTAATCCCATTCTCCTTTTGCTTAGGTTCAGCATCATGCGGTGGAGAGACCAGTGCTGTGGTTACCACAGCAGGTGCCAGTGTTCTTAAGATGGGACGATTTCAGGTAGGAGATGTTAACGTGATTTGGTGGTTGATACAGGATATTTGCTGAGCAGTTCCTGCATAGTGCCAGCTCGGTGTGCCTCATGGTGGGCTTTTCTGTTGGCAGAAAATGTCCATGTTGAGCTTGTGAATACAGTGCTTTGTGCAGATGTTGTTTTCATTTGAGGCAGAGATTGCACCAGATTATGCAGGTCTAGAATTCTGAATACAGCATTTCATCATGTCAAGCCTTAGTTGCGTAACTGTTGGCCTTGGGTCTTTAAAATTAGCTGCTTTTTGGCTAACAGTGTTCAAATGTTTGCTGTATTGTGTCCGGTTTGCGAAGGAAGTCCCCTCTGAATCTGCTGTGTTTCTTGGAGTTAATCGTCTGGATTGCTTAAAAGCGCTATTTTGTGTGGCAGTGTGTTACTTGGACGGAAGCAGTAGGTTGCTTGGTGGCGTACTAAGGAAACAACTAATTTTCCCTTCTCCGATGCATCTTACTATTAAGGTAAATAAAAGCAACGTGTTAAGGAAGAACTAAGAAAGTCTGCATGATTGCATTTCTATTCTAGGTATCCGTGGCGGTAGATGATGTGCTAAAAGAGAGTGACAAACCTGAAACTAAGCCAGTCCATTTTGAAACAACCTCCACTGATTCTTCATCCCTTTCTGGCAGTAGCCCAGAGAGTACACTGGTAAAGCAGGCTGGCAGTCGGAAAAGCGAGGCTGTTGCTGACTCCTCCTTGGATGTGGTAGATGGCATTCCTCAGACAGTTCCTGTGCTGCAATTACCAGTAGATGTTGGTCAGCCTACTAAGGTTGGGCGCTTTCAGGTAACAACAACAACAGATCAAGTGGGACGATTTTCGGTGTCGAAGACTCAGGATGAGCTCAGCTGTGCAGAGAAAGAGGCGATGACCCTTCCTCTCTCTGTGGGCTTGGAACAAGTTGCTTCTTCAGCTGCAGCTCCGAAGAAAGAGCTGGAGTCAAGGCAGTCCCCACACTTGAATGGTCCGTCCTCTGAACCGGAGGCTGCCTTCTTAAGCGGGATGGCTAAGGATTTGGATGATGGCTCGGGGAGCCCAGACTCCCTCCAGCCCCTGGGGTCGAAGATCAGCCTCCCTGTTCAGAGCCTTAGCAACTCATTCAACTCTTCCTACATGAGCAGTGACAATGAGTCGGATATTGAAGATGAAGACTTGAAATTGGAACTCCGTCGGTTACGGGAGAAGTAAGGTTTTTTCCTTGTGTGGTCGTGCATGAAATATATATAACAAGACTAATAAGAATTTCATCCATACTTTACTTTTCACAAAGAACAGAAGTAAACTTCTTTAAAAGACTCAGTCTTTGCTAAGTGTCAGGACCTGTTGTCAGTGTTTATGTGGGAAGTAAGATTCTTTAGTGGGAAAGTAGTACACAATTATAACAAAAAAGGTATATACATGTTTGCTGTACTTAATTTTCTAACCTGTATCCTTGTTGTATTTGTTTATATGTAGATTGATTGCTGCACTGTGGATAAGACTGCAGATGTATAGAAGCTTCTGCATGTCACTGAAGTTTAGTAGCCTGTGGGAATTAGTGTCTCATTTGAAAATGACACACAACTCTGCATTTTTAATACGCATTTCTGGCATTTCCAGTGGTTCTCCTTTTCCTGAAGAATCCTTGTTGGCTTAGAAAAAAACTTAGAAGTCCAGCAATGTGACATGCTAATTTATTTATACTGAAAGTTGAACTCTTTTTTTAGTGCAGCTGGCAATTTTAAATCTTGTGTATGCAACTGCTCTGGAAAAAAAACCCCTAAGGCAATACAAATGTAGAAAGCCTTCTCCAAGGCCATGTGTCTCAGAAAATGAGTAATCTAGCTATTCCTGTAGCATTTTAATGCTGAATGATTTGATCTTCTACAGTAGGTGCATGCTTGTTTGTACTTTGATTTATCCTGGTTTTATGATTACAACGTTAGGAACTTTGTGTTGGAATTCTAGCCAAGGTTAGAGCTCAGTGGAAAATGGCAAGCGTTGCGTCATGTGTGTTCAGTGGTTATTTGTGGAAAAGATTTATTTCCTCCTTTCTTAAATGTTAATGAGAGTTTGACCAAAGAAGCTGGTCAAGCTTGACTGGAGGGGAGGGATTGTATGCATGCATGTATATACATATCATTTTTCTAAGTCATACTCTTTGGTAACTTCTTAGGCACCTTAAAGAGATCCAGGAGCTGCAGAGTCGCCAGAAGCAGGAGATTGAGTCACTATACATGAAATTGGGAAAGGCCCCACCTGCAGTAATCATTCCTCCAGCTGCACCCCTTTCCGGAAGGAGGAGACGACCTACTAAAGGAAAAAGCAGCAAATCTAGTCGTAGCAGCTCCCAGGGAAATAAAAGCCCTCAGCTATCTGGTAAGATTTTCTTCAATTTTTTGAGTAGATAAAACAGACAAGGTACCATCTGTTGTTCTTAGATCTATGTCTCTGTCTCTCTGTCTTGAGGGGGGGTGTGTGTGTCCCAGTTTCTCCACTGCCTGGACTACTAGATCATTTTTTGAAATTGCTTTTGCAATTTGGTAGTTTTGCTTGTGTCTTTTGCAATCTCCTGAAAGCTACTGTTACATTGTTCTGTAAGAGCAGTTTTAAACTTGTGATTTGTATTTTTTAGGTGTTAGTCATAGGGCTCTGACTAGGAAGACAAGTATAAATTTACAGTGTGTGGGAAAACTTTATTTTTTTTGTAACTTTTTTAAATTTTATTTTTTTTAAGATAAACTGCTTTTGCTGTTTCCTGAAACTGATTTGCAGAATGGGGCTGGTCTCTTCAGTCATCTTCAGAGTTGTTTGGGTTTTTTTCTACTTTGGTAGCACTTAAGCCTGGTATTACTGATGTCCTTACACTTCAGAAACTTAGTCACAGTTGATGGATGTTAAAGTAGTGATTTTTTTTTTTAATGGATTTGCAATTTTTTGGTACTTAGAAATTGAGAAACAGTTCCAATTGTCAAGGCTTCCTTTCTTCCTGAAACCATTTTTATAATAAACAGAACTCAAAAATAGTTCTGCTTACTGTTTGAATGACATGGATGTCAGACGCTTGCTGGGTAATTGTAGATGTCTCAAATCCTGGAGCACTGAGTAGACAGTGTTGGAGGGCCAGCACTATGAGCAGAAATACTTGTTACTGTTTCTTGCACATTCACTTTGGTAATTTCAGGTCATGCCGCAATTTCTGTATCCAGTTAGCCTGGCTACTCACTTCTGTTTTGTTATATAATATGTGTATGTTATACGACGTATATTATATGATATACATGTATGGAGCTATGTGTAAGTATGTGACAGTGAGCTAGCACAGAGCTGCCTTAAAACTTAAGCAAATAAGAATTTTCCTAGTCTTGCTGCTTTCTCAGAAACTGGAGTAGTTCCCTCCCCCTGCCTCCCCTTCTCTTGCCTGGCTTGTCATGCTTGACCAGAGGATCGTATCCATTTTTTCCCCCACCACAGCACTTTTTCCTGTATCACTAGCGTAATAGCTCAACTGATCATTTGAGATCACTCCCTAGTAAACACTCCAGTCAAACTTTCCTCTGTTTTTTTTTACCTCCTGCCCCTTGGGAACAATGGCAGAAGCTCGGAAAATGATGTGGGGAAAACTGAAACGTTGAACGACTTTCTGCCTTCCTTCTTCCTCTAGGCAATCTGTCAGCTCAAAGTGCACCATCAGTCTTGCCCCCACAGCAGACTCTTCATCCTCCTGGTAGTGTGCCAGAGACTGGGCAGAACCATTTGTTACAGCCCCTCAAACCTTCACCTTCTAGCGAAAATCTCTACTCTGCCTTTACCAGTGATGGTGCCCTATCGGTACCAAGCCTTTCGGCACCAGGCCAAGGTAAGACTTTAAATGGAATTAGTGTCGAGTCTTGCACCTTTGTTACTGGTGAAGGAACGATCAACTTGATGACACTTTTAATATATAGCGTAAAGTAGATGGGTAGTCTCCAGCCTGCGTGTGGAGGCTTATAAAGGTGGTTTTTGCAACTAGATTTCTACCTTCTCGCATAAGTGAAGTGTGAGGTTGTTGAAGTAATGAATGTATAGTCTGCTGTAATGAAAGCACAAAGAGTAGAAAAGAGTGGAGTGTGGCGGCAGCAAGCAATGTTCTGCTGACCTGGGGGAAAAGTATTGGCTGGAAGGATGAGGAGACAATGAGAATGGGGGATTGGAAATACAAAGTGAGACTAAGGATTGGGCGTGGATGGTAACAGGTAGTTGAAATGGTAGGAAATTTATGAAGACTCAGGGTCCTTTTAGATTGCCAAACTGCTTTGGCTGTTTCTGTCAATGGCATTTTTAACAAAAAAAGGTAAAAATTTAGGCTCATGTTCTGCAATTGTGACTTAAAGAATTATCCTGGAAGGAAGAGTTAGTATAGGAGGATGGAATGGTAGGAATAATAAATAGTTCATTTACTCAAGTTCCTCAAGTTGTGGATTGCTTTTTATTAGTTAGTATGTTATGCAGTAATTTCTCAGACACAGCTCTGATTTATTTGGTAGGGAGGGCTTTTATGCTTGCCAGTCATTAAGGAGTGATAGCTTGATTCCTTTACCTCTCTGAATTTAGCTGTTCCATTTTTTTTTTCCTCTTGAACATATTTTTGAAAAGCTTTGCTATAGACTGAATACATCAATTCTAATGCATGTTTTTGCTGAAATTGGAGAAGTACAGACAGAAAATGGAAACAGTCTTTCTGGAAGAATTTTCTATAAAAGGTTTTTTAATGAACTGTTTCAAGTATTTTGGAGCTACTTGAACCATCTCCCTGTATCTGGAGTTGTGCAGTACCATTTTATAATTTGATACTTTTGCCAGGATTTGGCTTTTGTATAGATCGCAACCTTATTGTTGGATTATGTACTGGAGACTAACAATGCAAACTCGGCCTAATGTCTGGAGGTATTGGAGGGAGCCTCTTCACTCTGTATATTGTCTGCCTGCTCTTTGGTCCACACTTTGAGGCTTATTCTTGTGTGTCATGTTAATGCATTTCACCCTTCCAACCTCAAGTTGCTAACATCTTGTAGTGGTGTTCTGTCTCTTCTCCTCTCCTTTCTCTGTTCTTCCCGTTTTTGTTTTCTCACAGGCTGTGCGAAGTTTAACTGTGCATCTGAGAGAGTGACGTTCAAGCCTGGTGGCAGGAGGACCCGATTTCTGAGTACGCCCTGCTTGGCTCTTTGTGTGTAACACCTTTACTCCTTCCTTGTCTGTTTTTTGTTTCGTCTTTTTGGTTTGTTTTTTTTTCTGCTGCTTGGATCCATTTCCTGCAGCCTATTCTCATCTGCCACCTTGTATTCCCTCCCATTCCATGGCTCAGCTGAGCTGCTCTTAGCACACCTTGAGAAGTTTGGGTTCTCATGTTAGGTATTCTCTGTTGTTAAACTCATAACAAGCACTCATTTTCTCTAAGCTTTTGGTGGAAACTTTCAGTGAAATGACAGAAACTGGGGAGAGTTAGTAAGTTGTGGGCACATTGGCATTTTCTTTTGGCCTGCCTTAGTAGTCATGCTTCAGCATATGTTAGCTGATGTGAGACTTGGAGGGGAGGTAGTCTTTCTAGTAGAACAGGCAGGAAGATTTGTTTTCCAAATTATTCCTTTGTTGGACACTATAACTGATGGGGGGAATACGTTGACTTCCTCCAGCAGTATGCTTGCTGTGCAAGCTGGATGTGGTTTTGCACTTTCTCAGCACTAGTGCTGATTACAGTGTAGAGCATTGATGCCACCTGTAGGCAGTTAATATTGACTTATGTTCATTAGCAGATGGAGAGCTAAAGATTGAAGTGCTGAGGGTTTTAAAAATACTTAGAGAATATTTTCAGGCAAACTCAAAAGATCATTACGTACTAATGGGCCCAGGTTTAGAAGTTTCTATTGTGAATTGAAGATACACTGAGTGTGCAACAAACAGCAGTAAAGGTGGGTCAGTAGACATCTTCAGACATCCTGTCAACCCTCATGAGTTACCTTGCAGCTCTTTTCAAAATCCTTTTGTTTGTACTTACATTGGGTCAGACTTACGAGAGAGCCTCAAACTTCTGATGTGATTGAAGTAATAATATGCTTGAGCCGAGGCTGCTGATGTGATGCTTTTTATTGGGAGCGCTGCAACATCTCCCATGCTGCTTCCGCAGGCTGGACCCTTTAAATGTCTGACGTTTGTTTCCCACCCTCTGGAATGACTTGATCTGAGAAAGCTTTAAGTGCTGTAAAGAGACCGTCAGCTGCTGCACTGCATGACAGTACCACGCATCTGTAGCATCTGTCTCGCTGCAGGTGGCAGTAGCACAGCTGAGCCAGAGTTGTGTGCGGGAACTGGGCCTGGCCTTCTGCAGAGACAGCTGCAATGCAACCAGCTCCATCCACTCAGAAAGGGAGCGAGTCAGAGGGAGGGGAGATTTTTTCCTGACTGTTCAGTTTTGCAATGATACCTCTATCCCACTTCATTGGATTTGGAGATATAAGTACTAATGTTATTTAGTTTTTCAAATTGAGCAGCTTTAAATGTTTTTGCTAGGTATATTAATGTACAGATGTGCACTAACTGACATCTGCAATCTCAAGATTTACGGCTCCTTTCTTGGAAGAAATTAAATTCTTATCAAAGCTAACCCTTTAAAATCATCTTTAGTCTGGCCTGTCCTTTTTTGGGGTAAGGAATATAAAGAACAGCTGTTCTGTTTCTAGAATTGACAATGAACTGCATATATGAGAGTATCATTTACTTATAAGGCCTTGACTTGCTGCAAATTGACCATCATCTGGCTATTAAGAGTGCTTTGGCATGCATGGCTGTTGCTTATGGGACTGGTGCTGAGGGAAATGGATTCCTTTTGAAAAGTGTGTTGTAGCTCTCCTGTGAAAGCAAGTAGTACTTGGCATGGTGCAGCTTGGCCTGGCACTTGGCTTATTGCAGGTTGCTTGCTTCCTGGAGTCTTGTCCTTGACATGCTGTTGCAGACTGTTGTGGAGAGTGACAACTGGAGAAGATGCTGGGTTAGAATCAGTGGTGTTGAGGAAACAGTGCAGTAATTGATGCTTTAACTGTGCAGCTGGAGAAACAGAGTGGTACAGCTTGGCAGGGAATGTCTGAACTATTCCACGAATCTGAGAAAACAGAGTGACAAACTAGAAGCACCTGACCTATCAAATCAATCTTTCTCACGTTGTAAACCAATCGAACTTTGATAGTTGCAAAATGCTTCCGATGTCATGACAAAAATGGAAGATGTCCTTGCCTTTTCTTTTGTGATAACAGCTAGTTGTGATTGTAATGTCTCCTGACATTCTTCGCTATGGTTTGGGAATTCTAAAGAATAAATGTAAGGAGGCTGGGCCTCTTCTCTTTCTGAACGTACAACTGATTAAACTGTCAGACCAGTTTTGGGGTTTTTCCTAGAGTATCCCAGTAGTGACTACAAGAGCCCTGCTGTGCTGTGTCCTCTGTTTCTCACCAAGCTTTTTGTACTGTTTGCTGATACTAAACATTTCTCACTGTTTCTCTTATCTTTAACAAATTACTCTCTCTTTGTGCTTCAGGGAAGATGGTGAAAAAAGTCTGTCCTTGCAACCAGCTCTGTAGTAATTATCTTATTTCTGTTAACTCCAATTCTTGATTGTAAAGCTATTCATCAGCTTTTTCTGGTCACTGAAGCCTTACCTCCATGACTCTGTCTCCAGCACAGCATCTGTCTGTCTGTTACGCCCTCTAATGTGTACTCTGTTGTTAATATATTGAATTGTCTGGCTATTACTCTTGCAGACAAGTGGAGGCAGGCAGAACTTCACCTTCACGGTGGAACTCTTTGCTCATCGCTAACGAGAGTGAGTTGAGCATCAGGGTCAGTTGCTCGCTGTAATGTTCTGGAGTTGTACCTTTGAGCAGCTGGTTTGTTTACAGATCTGATGGGGCTTGCTGCCTCAGTCATGGATCCAATTGCAGACACTCCTTCAGCATTTTAAAAGAGTAAGAGAAAGCTATCAGTGATCTCCGGTGTGTCTCCCAAAGCAGGAGGTGTTTAGAAAAGCCCATATGTACTCATGTCATTTAAGACTGTTTTAAAGGTGTCTTTTGACTGCTGGTTTATGGGGGGGAAAAATAAAAGGGCAGAATGAAGCCATTATAGGTAGCAGGCTGGAGAGAGAGAAGCCTGTTTCACTTCAGATCCTTCACGTCAGAGCAGAA
>NW_010550793.1:0-25397 GCF_000687285.1 Phaethon lepturus | reverse complement strand
GGAATGTGGAGGCTTGTTTCCATTGAATGCTGCAAATTGAAGCACTTCCTTTTCAGACCCTTCTGGATGGCAGTTTCTGCAGGCAGTGACTACGTCAGAGCTAAAATGTGAAATTCCTGAGAAGTCATTTTTTTAAATTGACATTACATAGAAGCTTCAGTAATTGCATAGCTCACCTGTGATGGTGTAGGCTGGTCTGTCTGTGACCTGAGATAGGAGCTTTCTAACAAAATCACTTTTGGAGACAAAGCTCTTGCAACCTCCCACTTTTCCCACTCTGAACCAATCCAGTCCTTTTCAAAACGCTTAAACTTTCCTAAACGATCTTTCACATCTTCAGCTGAATGCACTGTAGTATGTACCTTGATAAATTCTCTCCCTTCTGTGGCCTGAGGAAGCTCTCCAGTGTAGGTCCAGGATCCAGTGTGCTTACTGATTAAAGCGGAAATGTGAAATACCCAAAGCAGATACTGGCCATCGTGAAGAGGATGAGAGCAAGTGTGTCAACCTCTGCATGAATCCTCGTGGTGGAATGTGATTATTGCTGGTTTTGGCAGCTCCTCTGGAGTACCTTTTTCTTGCTTTTGCCACATTTGTCTTTTAATTTCACTTTTCACATCATTGCTCTTACTAAATAATTGTATTCTGAGCCTTTTCCACGTGATGCATGCTTAAGGTTCTTGTTATTTCACTGTAGATTTTCCTTGCCACCTTACAGTGTGTTCCTATTACCCTTCATCTGTGCTGCCGCTGCACACCCTGGTCAGGGAACTCTATTCTTTCCTTTTCGTGTGTACTGTTGCATGCGTCTGCCTGCCTGTAACAACTGCTGCCCCACCTGTGGGCACGCAGACCGGGAGCCACTTCCATGCTTGAGCTGGAACTGGTGGGAGGGATACGTACCCTTCCCTCCTCAGCACTACTAGAAGCAGTAACACTTTGCTTATTTGTCCTGCATAGTAAGTATGTCACTTTCCTAATTCACTCCTCCAATATGAAACATTCCTGCAGAGGTTTGGAGCCAGTTCTTTCTTTGATGCAGTGGTTGCAAGGAATGTGGCTGATAGCCGGGGAAAGCGGAACAGATGAAGTAGCTGTCAGGCAAGAGACAGCGACTCCATCATTTGGCCTTTGCAATAGAGAGATGATTTTTCATTGCTGGCATTTTTGATGTTCCACTTTTAATCAGTTTTTTTCAGAAATGCCTGCTATAAACTCAGGTTTTCTTGGATTTCCCAGTTGCAGTCTTTAGAGTGAGCAAGTAGAAAAGTTTGAGGAACTTTGAGAACCAAGTGGGTGAGGATGTGTGCTTGCGAGGAGTGCTGGGTTTAGCACCGCAGTGGCCGGATGCTGATTTTGTTGTTTGGTTTTGTACTGAACAGATTTGAAAAAAATCTAGATTCCTTTACCATGTTCTTCAGAAAAAGTCTGCCCTAGTGGTTAACCGTCACTTCCACATCTGTGAATGAGGATATTTTGCAATACTGTTGGGAATTTAGAATACTTGGTAATATACAATTTCTTTTATTCCTGTTACGAGGTCTGCCTTTGAAAACCCTAAATTTGAGTGCAGTTGCTTGTTTGTAAGTGTGAGTGGGACAGTGAAGCTATCCAAAACAAAGCTAGATTTCCTCCCCTCCCCTCCCCCGAACGGCAAGCTTTCTAGCAGGACCGAAACTTGGTATTTATGTGAAGGGTTTTTTTATGCTCTTGCAGTCAACTCGGTGAATAGAAAAACTTGTCAAAGCATGTCTGAGGAACTACTCTCATTTCTGCCTTCTTTAAGTTGTGTTAGTTGTTTGCATATGAAATGCTTGTTCTTCTGACATAGGAAATCTGAACATAATGGCAAAAAAATGCTTTCAGAGGCAAAAAGCAAAACTTAATGCAGTGCAGACTTCCCCTGCTGATCCTGGCTGTTTGGGTGAAGACAGTCCCATCTGGTTATCCTCAAGAACCTAAGTATGGCAGCTATTGGAAAGAACAGTTGCTGTTTCTCACTGTGGCTTTTTTGCATAATCTGGGTGAATTTTTTCTCTTCATTTGACCAAGTGGAGATAATTTGCTACAGAGCAAATGCTGATCTGCTGGCGATGCTGATTGTAGTGCTCCTTATTCAGCATCCAGCATTGTCTTCCAAGGTGGGCTTGACCTGTGCTGATAGTGGTTGCTGCAGGATGGGGGAATGACAGGACTGTACTGTCATTCAGTGCTGAAATCTAATCTTCTCTTTCCTCTACAAAGACCTGTAGGCTGCTGCCATTCCCCTCGTAAGATGACTACTTGCAGTGCTTCTTGAAAAGTAAACATATCTATGAAATAGTCTTGATCTGAGAAAATGCCTGTAGGAGTCCTTGTAGTTTCCACTTCAGTGTGTCCTGGAATTGAAACTTAGAATTAATCTGCATGGCAGTTTAACTGGCTCTCTATTGATGTACCATTACCACAAGTATTGCATTTACTAGAGAACGATCATCTTTAACCTATATTTTGATTCCTGATTTTTGTATTTGTAGGGACCAGCAGCACTAACACAGTTGGGGCTGCAGTGAGCAGCCAAGCACCCCAGTCTCAGCCCACTGCTATTGCCTCAAGCCGGAAGGGGACTTTCACAGATGACCTGCACAAGCTGGTAGATAACTGGGCCCGAGATGCCATGAACCTGTCTGGCAAGAAAGTTGGCAAAGGGCATAGCAACTATGAGGTAAGCTGTCATCCGTAAACATTTATGGTGAGCAACTGTCAGCGTCGTCGCTGTCTCATTAGGGTATCCAACACAGTTGCCATGTAGCTTGGACAGCTGCTCTAGAAAACTGTTAGCAGTATCTTCCATGTGCAGGATTACATCACCTGCTCTGGAAGGGAAGGGGATAACTACAGAAGAGGGCCATGGCCTGTTCATGTAAACGTCCATTGGGAACGGCGTTGTGGACTGAGGGGTGAACCTGTGGTTTTTAAGAGCAGTTGCGTTAACTTTTCTTGGGGGTTGGGTTTTTTTCCAGGGCCCTGGAATGGCAAGAAAATTCTCGGCACCGGGCCAACTCTGTATCTCTATGACATCCTCCCTGGGTGCTACGCCCATCTCTGCAGCATCAGCTACCTCTTTAGGTCCCTTCACAAAGGCTATGTGCCCGCCGCAGCAGTACGGTTATCCAGCAGCGTCATTTGCCGCTCCCTGGAGTGGGACGGGTGGTCCAGCACAGCCACCGCTCGGCCAGTTCCAGCCCGTAGGTGCCACATCTTTGCAAAGCTTCAACATCAGCAATTTGCAAAAATCGATCAGCAACCCTCCCGGCTCCAACCTGCGGACCACTTAGCCGCGCTCGGGCTCGGAGACCGTGCTGGCTAGACCTCGGGGCAGGATGTGGGGAGGGAGATGGGGCCCTATACCACCTACTAGTGCTGCAATGAACTGGTAGCTTGCCAGACGGGGAATGAATTTCTCTTTTCTAACCATTGCTGTCAACTCTCTGTAACGGGAGTTTCCCCACATGCTTTCAAGGGGGAGGAGGATGATGATCAGCATCCATCTCTGTGATGGGACAGTGCTTTTGACCAGGGGGTTCTGCTCTTGTATGGACCAAGAGCTGTGAAGAGCAGTCACGGGGTGAGGTAATGCAGTCTGGCTGTAAAATTTCTCTCTGGTTTGAGGCTGAATCACACGTGTTGAGGTGGGAGAGCTGAATCCTACCTAGCATGAGGCTTTAGCATGCTTCTCATCTCTCCCTGAAGAACCAAGACCAGGAGAAAAGCTGTTTAAATCCCCCTCCTCTCCCTTTCCCCAGTCAGTCGTATCTGGCTCCGAAATGACGGGGCACACGAATGGACTTGCAGTGCAGCCCGTGCTTGATAGGTCATTACTGCTTTAAGTAAGATATTAACAGCTTTGACTGCAGCATTAGAGCAATTTAAATTGTTTAAAAATTTTTAAAAGTTCCCTGCGGACATGTACTTACCATCAGTTTTGATGTGGAAACACTGTGATATATAAATGTTGTTGGACAACAGTAGTTTAAAAATGAGTGGAATATAGAGGGTTAAAAAAGTTAAAAAGAAAAAAAATGGGAAAAAAAGCTAGCTATATCCTTATACTTATTGGAGACACTTTAACTTTTTCCTTTGTATTTTCATTGTATTAGATAAATAAATGTGAATGTAAAATTGTATAAATTAATGTACTTGAATACTTGTCTGTTCTCCCAGTATGCTTGCTGGATATTTTAGTGCCTTGGACTTCTATTGCTTCTGCAGTTAGCGTCGTCTTCCCAGCAGACCCACGGGTGAATGGAGGGCAAGTTCAGAGCAGGATGGGTTATTTGTACCTGGTGACTGGGACGTTGGAGTTTATTTAGTGATACCGTTACCGTTTAGAGTAGGTGTACGGAAGGGGAAGTCATTGAGGCAGCGGGTTGGAACAACGTTCTGCCTCTTGGGGTAACTTGTCCCGAGGGGCAGATCTGAAGTTGCTGGTGTGACAGGGGCCAGGTGGGGCTGGGACGGAGCGTTGTGGGTGAAGCTTAGAAGGAGACTAACCGCCGTAGTCTATGGAGGCAGGAGGTCTGGATCGGAAATGGGAGAGAGGATGGGGAGAACGTGTGTCTTTTGGAAAAGCCCAACTTAAGATGCAGTTTGACTCCACCTGAGGAGTGGCAAAGATGTTTGGTCAGGATGTGACTTGAGGGAGAGGTGCCATTGCTCGTTGGCATGGGCTTGTCTGCTGGGATTGCTTTTCTTACTGTTTTTTGGTTTGTGTGGTTTTCTTTTTGTTTGTGTTTTGTTTTTTTTTTTTTTTTGTAAAATCCATTTAAGCCAGGAATAGACTGTCCTGGTGCAACGTCCATTGCCGGCAATGGATGTACTTGAAACAGCCGGCATCAAGAAGTTTCCTCTCTCTTACTTGGAGGATTTGCGATTTTGTTCACTCAAACAAATTTCAAGCTGGTACCAGGACTGTAACTATCTGTCACCTCTCAGTAACTGTACTGTACCTTCTGCTTGGGTCATTCTCCCTTTTCATATTTAAAAAATACTGGTTTCCTCTTCAAAGTAAAAATAATACCAGCCAGTATTTATTCTAGTGCTGCAAAAAGCTGTGAAGGATGTGAGTACTGCTTCCTGGTACTTGGGAGTAGCTCACCGGTATCCTGGAAGCTGGTGCACCACAGATGTTACTTGCCTCAGTGGTTTTTTGTTGGTGGTGTTTTTTGGTTTTTTTTTTTCCCTGTGTGCACTGTTCCCCTGTGGAGCCTTAATAGAGAGTTTTTTCTGTCTGCGGATGTTCTCGCTCTTTCATTTTTACAAAGAAAAGTGCAAGATCCGTTCCTTTCCCACCCCTGTTTTTTACAGCAGTTTTGGCAGCAAGGGCAGGTACAGGCTGGAGGTGAAGGCCTGAGGGTGAGAGGTGGCAGGGCTCTGAGTTCCTTAGGTTTTTGGGGGTTTATTCTTTGTCACTGAAGTGCAGACTGGAGCTACAGCGTGAGAGAGGAGGCTCATCGTGTGTGTGTGTGGTGGAGGGGGGGAGGACGCGGGGGTCCCTGCGACTGAAGTGAAATGGAGAACTTCTGCTCTTCCGTCTGGATAGATGCAGAGAAGTTTCCTGAATGCCCCCAGAGCGAGGGGTGAGGTATGCTCTGGAAACAGGAGCAGTGACAAACCCGAGGCAGAAATGAAACAAAGGGGAACGTTCATGACAGGGGAACCAATCAGCTGAATGCAGCATGTGGTTATTTAATTTTGAGCTAATAAGTTTGAGGTCGTTTTTTCACTTACTGTTATGCAAGAACTGGTTTTATTTACCATTGACCCCCCCCCACCCCACCCCCTCCTGTGGATGGAATAACTGAAGTCTAGAGGAATAAACTAATGCTACTGAACTGTTAAATTATTTTGTTTAATATTACACTTTGAGTATCTTTTTCCACATAAAATCTGTTTCTGAATTACAAGCGTTTTCTTTACATTATTTAACAATGTACACTGTAAAAAATAAAAATAAAAAAAATAAAATGAATTGAAACTTTCTGGGCTTCCCTGGCCGTAGTTAGTTGTATGTTTTGCACTAAACCCAAGCACTGCGCTTCTTGTATGATTGCGCTTTGTGCTGCAATTTGTTACCTTTGTAGAGTATTTAATGAAGTCATTCAAATAAACCAAACCTGCTTTTGTTGAACTGTTGGTTTTCTTGTTCAACAGCAGGTCCCAACCTCTCCGTCCGCTTTGTGGAGTGATTTAATTGTTACCCACTTTATCAGTTTATCACAGGAAAGTACAAGAAACCCATTTTAATGAGACCCTGAACTTCTCGAAAGCAGTGATCAGTAATGAGCCTCTGGCCCTGGAATAGCATACACTAAGCTGAGGTACTATAAAGAATAATTCATAGGATGGATCCTCTCTATGATAGGAGGGGCCTGAGGGAAAGGTGGGGGGAGAAGGGGTGAAGGACGATGTACAAGCACTACGATTGCTTTCATGGCCGAGGCTGTCGAGGAGGTACCAAACGGCAGAGAGACGCGCTCAGCTACGGTGGTCAAGGGCTTGGTGGCTCTCCAGGTTTGAAACACAGGTGGAGCTTCATGGGCAGTGGGTCTGCGCTTCCCTTGGGCAGTGAAGCTCAAGCAGGGTGTGCTCCAAGGGCTGGGGCAGCCCCCAGCCTGGGTGCAGAAGAGTCCTTCCCCTTCTGTTGGGTCTGTGTCCCTCCTCTCTGGGGTGGAAGGGAGGAGGGATGTGCACCTGCTGTGCTGGGGAGAAGAGACTGTTTAGTGTAGATGCAAATTTCAGGATGGAATTCCTATTACAGGGCCAGTACTTGTAGAGCAGAAGACACAGGGGCATTCTCAAACAGCTGTAGGCTTGCAGGAATTATTTGGTATTTCTAAATGCTAATTGCTGCTGCATTTCTTTCCATTTTAAGAACAGCTTCTGTTATGAGTCATGCTCTCAAGGCCTTAAAGGAAAACAACCAATGTCCAAGTGTAAGTCTTGCTGCCCTGTTGGAAGGGACCACTCCTGAGAGACATATTGTGGCGATTTCTCTTAGAGGAGGTGTGGCTCTGTTTCCACAGAGTTGAGAAAGCTGATGTGGTTGTGTTTATATGAGACTTTAATTTTTTTAACTTTTTTTTTCATTGTAAAAGCTTAGAGCAGCTTTGAATACAATAATTCTGAATGTCTGCTCATTGCCTTCCTAACAGGTATTTGATTTCAACTCTGAGCACATGACTTGAGTGTGTGGCATGTATTTCCTCCCTGAGCTGTTCTGAAGGCAGCACTGAATCTGAGAGAAACTAGCACAGTGAAATGTGAAACTATTTTCTAGATGTCATCTATTGCCATTAATTATAATTCATCTTATCTTTCCATACTGAAGTCAATCCTTGTTCTTTGTCCTGTTGAGGAGCTAAGTGGAAGATCTTTTAAGGAAAAAGGATCAATTAAGTGGTGAAGGTAAAGTAGGAGGAACAGGAATAAATGCTGAATACTTCAAATGTATTTACATTTGGGCAGCTTTAAGAGACTTGACCAGATAGAGCAGCGATGCAAAACACAGCACAAGGTCTTGTTTCAAGCCCGATGCTGATTATAGGGTTGCACTAATCAAAGTTTGTGTAAATTTCCCTGGTTCAGCTGTAACTTCCAGCCACATAGTATCATCCTCCTTGTCTCCAGCACTGCACTTTTTGGAAAAATACTACTCTATCCCATTGGAAATACTGCTTAAAGATTCTTCCTTTGACCTTCTTACCAGAAGGAACAGCTGTTGCTCTGCTCTAACCTTTAAAACCCCCTTGGAAGTTTTCTGTTGCCCATCTCGGAGCAAATGCAAGGCTGTACAGACAGGGTGGTGGTCTCTTTACCTTCCTACTCATAACTAGTTGGAATGCGTTCACTTCTTTGAGCTTGTTAAACAGGAGTTGAGTGGTAATGGTTTGAAGGGTATAGAGGCATGAACAACTGCAAATGTGGTTTGTTTTTTTTCCAGTTTCGTATTTATTTTTATATTGATAAAGGCTTGAAGGCTTATTTAAAAATAAAAGTGCAGCTCCCATTCTCCCATTCATTTCACAGAGTCCAATGAAACGCTGTCCGAGAGGCTATGCGCAGTTCCCTGGAGCAGCCCTGGCATGCTCCTGCCCCGCACGCAGGCGCAGCTGAAGGCATCCCCTATGGCTGAGGAGCAATGGGCTCTGACCTGCTTTGTGCAGCCCCGGGGCAAATGGCTGGGCTGCACGTTGCAGGCAGACGCTGCCGCAGCTTCACACCCTCGGTCTCACCGAAGGGGCAACCACAGCCTGTCAGCTTCTTCATCTGACCGTAACCCAACCTCCCCCCATTTTTACTGAGAATCTCTTCCCTGTGCTGAAATGCAGCACGGAGGAAGAAAGAAGCCATGAATTGCATCTCATTTTAAAGACTAATTCTGTTACCATCTCAGGCAAATTACGTGTAACATCAACTTGTTAGCCACAAGTCTAGTGCTGCAGAAGCACAAACGATTGCTTGTTTATAGAAAAAGGCATCTGAAACATGTAATAACCTAAAAGTATGTTAAGTTCTTTTTATTAGAACTGTATTAGTCTTCTGTGTTGCTTCACCATAATATACAGGAAAATCCATTTAATGCATTAGACTTCCTCACGTAATTTGAACAGACAACTGCAGTCTTCTGATGTAATCCATTGTGGAGGTAATGATACCACCAGGTGTCTTACGTAGGTTCTAACCTCCTTTTCTTCAAGCTTTGACTTCTCCTGTGAGGGCTGCGCTCTGCCAAACAGGGAGATAGTAAGAAACAGAAGTTTCTTAAAGCATTTTTCTGCTTCTAAAAGTGCTCCTCAATTCTTTTTCTAGCTCTTCCTTCATAGGACAGTCGGATGGAAAAAACAGATAGTTCTCCTAGCCCCCTATCACAGCACCTGCAGCCAGGTCCAAGAAAAGAGGAACATTTCTCCCACTCCCAATTTACTAATCTAACAGTGCTGCTTTCAAAGCCAAGAGCCACTGTTAAGACAGAACTCCGTCATTTTTTGGTAGCACGTACCTGGTGTATGCTGGTTGGCACAGCTGCTGTTGCTCATGATTGTAGCAGATGGCTGCAAGTGTGCGAGTCTAGCAGGAGCTTTGTGGTAATTCATTCTGTGAGGTGTCCGGTTACGAGTAGTCATTTGATGATGTCCACGGGGTATTTCAGGTGTCCGGTGTCCAGCTGATGTGGTGTCTGCCATTTTGTGACCCATTATCTCAAGATCAATGGTCTCTAAGGAAATGTCCCAAAGTTCAGGATCATCTAAAACAAATGAAAAGGTGATCAAACCAAAGGTGACAGTATTGTACTACAGGAACAACAGTAACTCCAGGCCCAGCCCCCTCTTCTCCTACAAGTGGTGGCCACTACAAAAGTGAAACCGTAAAGCATCTTTTATGTCAGCGCACGGCAGGGAAATGGTACTACCCCTTGTGCTCTGGACTTAAGCAATGTCCAGGCACCGTGGTGTACGTGTGACCCAAACAGCCATGGTTATGTTAAGACATCCCCTCACCCCCATAAATGTCCTGTTTGTGTGCAGTATCACTTCAGGAAAAGGATTTATGGAATATGTGTAACAAGTCTTTACTGAAAAGCATGGTGTGGAGCCCCTAGTGATGGACATCATTTCCTGGCCACTTAAGCAAGGCTTGTATTGCTAAGATCAGACTCATACTTACATTTCTATTATTCCAACCTCTGCAGAACTTTTACCTTTACACTGTACTCTGAAGATTTGATTTAAATGATAATGATTTAACACTATTGCTCATTGCTTTTTGGCTGACCTGCAAAGAACTCCTCTTCTATTGCTAGCTCCTGTTGTACTGCTGCTGGAGTGCTGTGCTTTACAGGAGGATTGGATGTTGCTGGATGGAGGTAATGGGAAGAGAGATCAATATTAGAAATACAGAAGAACACTTTTGCTCCTTCTTAACAGCGCACGAGTCTGAAATGATAAGCAGCAGCTGCCACCAGGTACCCTCTTTTTTCCTAGAGTTGGTTATGTTTTGGTAGCAGTATGTGGAATGGTAAGATTCTGTACCTGATGACAGCTGACAAAAGCAATTGTGCTACTTTAAAATGGGTTTTAGCCCATCCACAAGTTCCTGCTTACCACACAGCTGTCCAGGCTTCCCTGTGAGCAGAGACATACTAGTAGCTGGTGCAATGTCTATTTGCCTGCAACCACCTCAGTGAAGTGCTGCAGCCTCAGCTCATTAATGGTACTGACAAGAGCTGCTGTGCTGCATGAAGCTTTAGGGTGGTTGGAAAGTTGCGGTTTTAATGATGCAGTTTTAGAGCTGACACTCCTGCAACTTTAAGAACATGGCGGGGGGGGAAAGTATGATGATCCTCCTTCCTCTGGTCTCAAAGGTGTGTTGACAGCACAGCACAAAAGCAAATGAAACTGGTCAGGCTCCTGTACTGAGGGTGACACTTGCCTGCCAGCAGCTATCATTAAAACTGTCCATTTTTAATGCCAAGTCTTACCCTGTTTGCTGCTAGGAGTATATACTGGAACCTGATGCTTTTTCTCCATCTGTTCCCGGAACTGTTGCTGTAGCTGCTTTTGTCGCAATTTCCGCTGGTAAGTGGCATCACATTCAATAGCTACAGCGTCTGTATTTCTGCCCCTCCCCACAAGTAAGCACAAAGTTAAACAGGATTCTGGCAATTACATTTTATGAAGAAAAAAATGCATAAAGAAATAACAGCAAGGAAAATTCACTAAGCTAGCATTTTATGGCATCTTCTGAATTGGGCTGTCCATGTGTTTTAAAAGGTACAGTAACTTCTAATACAGCTTATAAAATAAATGTATAATAGCAGTCTCACCGGTAACTATTTGGTGGCTTCTGATCTACTGTCACTACAGCAGCCTCTGTCTGACCAGGCTTACAAGCAGATGCCATCTCACAATGTTGTCTCTCTCCTGCATTCTGCCTTTCCAAACAGCTATTGTATCTTGCTTTCTCTATTTCAGGCTCATAGTCCTGTCTTTTAGTTTTGGCCAAATCTAACTCCGAGGGTATCTGGTAAAGGAAAAAAGAAAAAGTATTCAGAAATTTCCTTCATCAGTCAACTTAATGAAATATGCACAGGTGGCTTCTATGCAGTACTGTTGCAAAATGTAGTTTGTTTTCTCTAAGTGGAATAGTAAGTTAGGAAACTCAAAGGCGTTTTTAGTCCAAAGTCACTCAGTTAGTTAATCATTGAATTCATGCAACTTTGTGTTAGTTTAATACTTCAGAGCTTCAGGGCTGACTGATAGCCCATGTCTGCCCATACAGTGCTCTCTGCAAAGGAGAACAGATGCAGGTGACCAATGCAGAATTCTACAGCTTCTCTCACAAGTCTGTTGCCGAGTCCATTAGTTTTGCCAGTTCCGTTTTCACGCTCATATTGAAGCAGACGGCAAATCTTTAGTCAGCTCCGCAATCATGAGGTCACTGAGGAAGGTACACCGTTCTCTTTATATTAGAGACGGCATGATTTGGCTCTGTGATTTTACAAATTTGTGGTGATGTTGCTAATAGACAATGACCCTGGCAGAGATCTGCACCATCTTTACTTGGCAAGATGTCACTTTGGATCTGCTCCTACAGGCTAAGTTAGCTAGACAGAACCGCCTTACACCTCTGGGCTGACTTGCAGAGTTTGGTAAATCCTAGAATGATGAAGGCAACTTTACTATGAAATTCCATGGATCAGCAGTTGTAAAAGGTTTACTTTCTCAATGAGCAAGGCAGGTTACCACCTAGAGGCCTATTGCCTGCAACTGGTACACGTCAGGAGCTAACAAGAGTAATGTTGATTACTGAGGTGCAACCTCAGTAATGGCCAGGACAACTTTAATACTATAAAGACTGCTGTGTTACATCAAAGCATACTTATAAATTGTGATAGCTCTGAAAGAATGGGGTTACAGTATGGTTGTCACTGATGAAGATGTACATCACAATTTCTTGTCTCACTCTCGACCAAATTGCTCCACAAGAGGCATGTCTCAATGGTGTTGGTTACCTCAGAAGGTTCGCTGTTTGATCTAGCATGAGGGTAAAGTAACTGCAGCTCTTCCCTTGTAAACTGAAACCTAAGGAGGTAAGGAGTCTGAAAAGCAAAGGAAGACGTAACATGGCTTCTTACTGTTCGGGAAGGCTATGAACCATAGTTATAGCAAGGAAAGTAAGTGTTCAAGTACACACCAGTTGTACATGCTAATTTCTTCACACATTCAAGATACACAGTTTGCCAGTAGTATCATATCAGGTATTTAAACCAAATAAATTAGAGTGTAGATCTTCCTTATGTTATTCGTCATTCTCCAGCAGCCAAATAATTCAGTTGCAAAATACCAACACGTTTTTGAGGTCAAGCAGAGGACATTTGCAGGGCCATTTGTATACTCCTCATGTAGCAAAATAGTGTTACCTGTTTTGCTGTTCTGTAGTAAAACTTTGAAGTGACTGGCAATAGCTAAAAGTTGTTGTAGGTCCAGTCTAAACGGTTTGGTTCACCCTAGTTTATTGCAGTGTTCTTTTTGGAAGGATCCAATGTGGTTAACTGAATGTTGAAACCATGTTTAGAAATTACCTTTGCTTGAGACCTCAGTACAAAAACATTGTTACAGAACAGCTACTTGTTAACTATTCTAACAAGAACAAGGAACACTGTGGGGTGAAATACAGGTGCACTGTAAATTTTGTTACAAAGACCATGCTGAGATTATTTTCTGTTTAGCTGTGATGTGCACTAGGGCCTGGCAGAGTTTGAATACCAGTTAGTAAAAGGACAAAGCAACTATCAATTTATATATTGACATTGCTAATGCATGGATTTTGCTTAAAATTAAGTGAAAGTTCCAACTGTAACAAGCAGCTTTGGTATGTGACCCACCTGGTATTGTTTCTAGGATATCCTGGGCTATGCATATGAAAAACTTTACCTGAAGAAGGAAGTCTTTCTCATGGAAAAACTTCCTATTTTCTGCCAGAGTTCCCTGAAATCTAAAGAACACTCATTTTTCCTGCTGCCCACTTCTTGACATATAGGCTGTCAGCTTGAGAGACTTCAGGACTAAATGAAATAGTCCTGATTTCGCACGAATGCACAGAGGAGCTGTACCTGCTTTAGGGTAGGTTACACAGATAATAAATGTACTGTCTGCCTACTCTTCTGTCCTGCCTGCAGCCTCTGGTTTTAAGACCTATTAGAGCAACTGGAAATTGTGTCACTGTATGCAGTTATCTTTTTTTTTTTTCCCTGAAAAAGTCCAGTAATGAGAGGAATAAGACAAGTAAGTTTGCTTTTTAAAATTCAGAGTAGTAAACTGGATTGTTCTACCCACTGACAGTGAGAACAAACTAAGAGATCTGTTCCACATTTTGCCTTATACAGGACAAAAATATACAGTAGAGAACATGCACGTAGCCCTGACAGACTATATTCTCCCAAGGACTTCCATTTCACCTATGTGACAAATACAAGACTTGACACTAGTATCATTGCTGACACACATTTAAAGCAGAAGCCGCTAAATGAGAGCGATGAACTGAGTTGCTGCAACTGACAAAGCTTAAACAGTCTTAAGAACTGCAGCACATGGAGAAAATGGCACCTAGAACAAGCTAGTTTAGTTTAAACAGTTTAGTGCATCCTGTGGTAACATTTAATCTGCTATGAACACAGATGTACACATTACTGGCACTGAACAGAGACTTGGAGAACATGGCCATAAATGTCGCATGAAATCTCAAGTAGGATAATGTTTCTTCGCCATAGTAACACTGCCTACTGCACAGAGTCAAAATTTGGAGTAGTTTTGGTAAAATGTTGGAGAAGAACTCTGTAACAAACAGTTCACACAATCAAATTAGCAGGCAAAGGCTAGTGGTCTCATAGCTGGAAACATTCAGGGATGAGATGCATTTATATAATTATTTACATTCCTTTTAATATGAAGGACCAAGAGCAGTGGACATCTAGCAGTCCCTGCTCTAATAGCCCATGTACTGCACCTGACGTGGAAGCTTATTCACGGCTCGTAGGTAGTCTTTGTCTAGGATGCAGTTCCCAAGAGCATTCCCAAAGCACCTGAGAAACAGAAGAGCTCACTGTGACTGAAAATAACACTTAATTCTCACTTAACTTCTGAAAATGTACAAGTACTGATCTTCACTTACTTGAGTGCCCTCTTCAGTCCATCAGTTACTGCCTCCTTTCTTGCCTTTTCTAGGGACAAGGCCTTAGACTTTAGGCCTTCACTGACTCCATACCCCACATCTTCATGATATGACCCATCCTGCAATAAAATTACAAAAATACTAAGCGTAAGGGAATTTCTGCACATACGGCACTTTTTGTTAGATACCATGCTTTCCTAAGCCTGATTATTCGCTCTTAGCTGGTTGTTCTACAGCAAGGTCAATGTTTGGACACCACTAGGTTCTCTGGTGTAGTACAGTACTTGAGAACCACAGTCTGACCTATGCATGAACTTTCATTTACAGCTTTAAGCAATTGCTCAACTATAGACAGAGCAAACAAAAAAAACACACTTACCTTAAGCTGAACTTTCACAAATGCACAGACCCCCACATAGAATCTGCCATTGTTGAGATCAACAAAGTCTGGGGGAGGGAAAAGTAACATCATAAATAATACAAAAGAATTCCAATCCACATTTAGATCTTATTTTGTCCTTTAAGAACATTCACAAACCTGTACCATCCTTGCCTGAATGTGCACAAGATACTGTATTGTCTTCAATGAAATGGAGCATGACTTAACAAAATATTAACTGTAGTTTGAGAATGCTGACTTGCATATATGCTTTGAGCATGTTGCATGATACTTTCTGGTTATCATTGGCTAGACCTGCCAAACACTCACACTTTGCTACTACATGTATAAATTTAAACATGTGAAAGATAGAAGGAAGAGTTGTAAATGTTACTTCTCATTCAGCCACATATCCTAAATTTTCAAAGCTTAACAATTTTTTCAGGTGGAAGGAAAGATTTAAAGCATCAATTTATGAAAACAGAAATGGAAAAGAAACTTTGTTGTCTATAAAAGTAATTTCTTTCCTATTATGTACTAGAAGTCTCCAGTTTGTGAAATTTTGCACAAGATTTTATCCAGGACAGAGTGCCTGCAGAGCTTAACAGGTTGCAATGCAATTCTCAATCCAGAATCTCTCATCTCCCTTATTATTTTACAGCAAAAGCAATGATATATAACATAAACATGGCACTCTAGTTAGCAGTCTTGCAAGTCTGATAGAAACATGACATGTCTGAAATGAAATGCTTTGAAATTCAAGCAACTGCACTCTGGCGTCCAAAGGTTCTTCTGGACTTTGTTCAATTGTTTTGTAAACCCACCGGAGATGCAAGCCCTTTTTCTACTCAGGAATTTAAAACAAAACAGAACAGAATCCTCTGTCTCTGAATTGCTAAGGAATGACTTGTTATGGCATTATTTGAAAAAGAAGTTTGAAGGATGTCAGCCCTTTCTTGACTGAAAAGGGAAAAAAACAAAAGTGGTACAGAATAGACGGAAACCCATGACCTAACTTGTTTTGTGTCTGGAATCTACCAGTGTGAAGTAAGAAAAGATTTCTGAAAGGGAGAGGGAAGGAAGGAGGTAAAAAGCATTTACACAGCTTTGTTGACCTACTTCAACAACCAGTCTTCAGTCTAAGCATAGCAGATCTGCAAGCAAGGACAATACTCCTGGTAGGCTCTATTCCAGCTATCAAGATGGAAGAGGCTTAAGCTTTAAGATCACCTGAATACTGTTCTCTAGAAGAAGAATTTCTCCAAAGCTTTCTACTGTAAAAATCTGAGAACCAATTATTGGCTAGAAAAGGAATCTGCAGAAAAAGATGGGTCCCTAAAGATTAGGGGAATGTTAACTAAGAATATTAACTTGTTAGAATATAAAAATTACAGGTGAGTATGAAAGTTGGCTCATGGCTGCTGGGTGTAAAATAGTTTAATGGTAATTACTCTTGACTGAGTGTTCCCATAGAGATCATAAAACTTGATTAGAATAGCTCAAGAATAATCATAAACATGCTTAGAATAATGACTATGACATATTCCAGTGCAAGATCTTAGAAGAAAATAGAAGCTCCATTATTATTCAATTTCTCTCATTCTTAACAACTGCTAAGACACTAGGAAATTCCACATGCCTTTCCCCAGGTTCTTTGAAGTGACCAAGTTCTAGGATAGATACCCTGGTCCTCATCTGAGAGACTTTTCCTTCAGGGCATCACAGTGAAACAAGAAGAAAGACTTCTTTATCCTCAAGAGATACTTACCAACAGTTTGCTGAGTGACTGAATGAGCCCATCCATTAAAGCCGAACATCTCATTGGCCAGACTGATTACCTTGTGACCCTCAATGTAACAGACCTGGAAATATAAGCGTATATACAGAAATATATATAAATACATACATATATGCACACATATATATGTGCTTTATTTTAAAGAGGGATTACACACATCATCTTACACTGAGGAAACACAGCTAAATTTAAAGTTCAGATAATGTAAATGAAAGGATGATGGTGCAGTTTTACGTTCACCTTCTTCCAGCATCTATGATGGGTGGTTAATATGACAACAAATATGACTTATAATCAAGGGAAGGCAGAGCTAGCAGGCACTGAGGAGGGTAAAATGCAGGCAGTGTTATCTAATGCTTGCATATATTCCAGTTCTGGGAAAAAAATAAGAAAAACATCTCAATGTTCCACAAGTAGATAAATATTCCCTTGTAAAGGATGAAGCACTGAAAAGTTAAGTCTTTTTTTTTGAAGTGTAAAAGGAACCTGTGGCTCAGTAAAAGCCAGAATTTATGCTATGCTGACTTTGCTTTCATATCTGCATGTTAGACTACTAGTGGGAAATTAACATCAAAAAAATAAGGATTACTGTAACTTATTTTACCCTAGTTTTCCTGGAAAAAAGATGTGAGTTGAAACATCTATCATATTTGTTCATACCTTTTGTCCTCCTCCAGCCTGCCGACTGCTGATATATTCTGGACCCAGTTTCTGACGAAGAGCATGCTGGATAGCTTGATATTCACTTGCTGTGTATTGATACTTGGACAAAAACAAGACAAGACAAATCTTCTCACTCTCCCTGTTTTAGCTCCCCCTCTTCTCCTAACATCACTTCTTTATCCCATTTTATGATCCATTTTTAGAATAAGGACGTAACAGACAAGGAAAGACCTCAGGGTATGTGTGTGCATTACATTTGTGCATTATATTGTTTTTTTTCTCTTACTCTTGAAATATATGTATACAAGCATTAATTATGAAGCTGTTACAATTCTTTTTCATTTCTCATAACCATTACTTACATTAAAAAACCTGAGATAAGCCAGGCCTATTAGCAGCCTATTGAAATCTTAATGCAGTCATCATCCTATTCAAGGTTGCCAGGAACACACATTTAAGATTATACTTTACCTCTCAAGAATAAAACGTAATATCTTTGTGACCAACAAGAACAGTGTTTTTAAAAATTCCGACAAAAACAAAGTTTAACCTTACTCTACTACCATATGCCATCAGGGCAGGGAGGACAGCAGCTCAGGCAAGCAATCAAAATAAGAATTTCTTGAGGAGTGTTCAGCAAATTCCCCTCATGCAGGGAAGGTCCTTTGGGTAACTCCAGCAATGACTGGTATCATTACATAACACCATCATCAGTAGAAGCCTAAAGTGTTGCTCCTTGTCTTAGCAGAAATACAATTTACATTCTATAAAGGTTAGAGAAGCCTAAATGCATGTTTCAGGATTCAAGTGCTAAAAAGCTCATGTTGCTATGCTCTGATGTGGGACAGAACGGTTATTTCATCACCTAAATCATAAGTATTGTGTATGCATGTATTGGCTGCCCTACCATTTGGCAGAACACAGAATTTGATAGAGTCTGGGCCATGTAAGTTCCAATGCCAAGTTCCTCTCTAATTTGTATTTAAGTTTAAATAGAACCAGAGGAATAACTTTGTCTTTTTCTGGCACTAGAATGCAAGCCTTTAACCAAAAGTCATAAGAAAAAAGGGAGAGTGCACATGCTTAATGCCATATTATGCCAACTATGCATAAATGCTTATAATGGAAAAGAGAATTCACCACCAAAAGGTCTGTTCAGTCCAGATATGGTTTGCCTTTTTCCAATTTTTTTTTAAATTTATTTTTTAATAGCTGAGTGAAAGTAGTTGACTTCTCTGAACCAGTACTGAGAATGTGTGTAAGCATGATCCAGGCCATCTGGGAATAAGAGAAATTAAAATGAACCTCATTTTTAAGGCACAAAATTAAAAACCTTTTGTGAGGAATTCAGAGGAATTTGCTATAACTTGAGGCATGCCAAGGTTATCATGGAGGAAAATGTAATGTACAATTAGATATACCATAGCTAGGGTAATAGATATGACTCCAGACTTGCTGTATCCAACTTTAAAATAAGTAAATATGCAGAGCAGATTTCCAGAAGTGCAAGCATAAAACTTTTATTTCCCATTCAGGCAAAGGGAACTGACCTGTCCGAAGCAAGCAACAGAATTGCTAGTGATGGAACTATTGCTGCTGATGTGGCTTTCACTGTCTTTCTCTTGACTTTCAGGCATCCCTACAGATAAGAGAAAATATGAACACTGAAGATAACAGAACTAACAGTTTGTATGAAGACATGTCAAAAACCTGTTGAAGTCCGCTGCCCAGCAAGTATAACAATATTCTGTCACAGGTGTGTTGGATGTTACAGTACTATTACACTTCTCAGTCTACGGAACTGCTGCAGCTCCAATTGGAAATTTGTTTTCTGATGTTGTTTCAGAACAATCAAAACTTTTCTTCTTAAATACATTATATTATGTAGTCAGAAATGGCTAGTTTCAGTCCAGAAGCAGAGGAACTCTTCTGTCTTCCATCTATAAAACCAGCAAAGGTGAGCCTAAATTAAATCAAATCAGTGAAACAAATATTTAAAGAATGAATAAATTATCCTTGTTAGTAAAGAAAAAATAAAAATTCAACAGCATCTGGATCGTGCATAAGATCAGAGACTAGAACAAAAAACTAATAATGTCTCGAGTCCTTATTCTAAATGTTAAATTGGTAAAAAATTATATCTTTTTTTTTCCTTTTAGATAAATGTGAGTGCATTGTACCATTCTAGGTAAGGAAAAAAATAATAATTTTCTCTTTCAGATTTTTCAGCACTGTCTTCCTAGATCACTTTCAATGTCCATTAATACTTAGGCTCTGATAAAAGGCAGAGGCAACTTTCTAAAATTTTGTCTATATTCTGACTTGTCAGCCTTTATTTTAGATTGCTTTGACTGTAATCGTGCTGTCTGGTGTTATGATGGTATCATAATAAACTTCACAGAGTTGAAAAACACATAGAACCTGTAAGAATTTTAAGAAGTTGTACCAGTAATTCAGTAGATGGCACCCTTTTCCAAGCCAGTATCCAACAACTACCCAGTATTGCATTGCTACTCCACCCTGCTGCTGGAGAAATGCTCTGGCTGAGAGCTTATACAACAGGAGCCCAAAGGAGCTGCAGCAGCACTTCTATAAGCCCATAGAGCCAATCTCTCATTATATTTGCACAAATGTTGAATGCAACTGGTAGTCTATCACTAAGACTTTGGTATGAGATACAAACATAAGACAAATCAATATACATACAAGACAGCTGGAGATGTCAAAACAGTTTGAGAAAGTCTAAAATCCTCAGTAGATAGCATTATTTGACAGTCAGTCGGAACTTGGCTAGTATTATGCTTTGCTAATGTACTCCTGGTTCAATATTTTTTAAAATAAGTTGTTTCTCTACTGCCTAAACAAGGAAGCCAAAGTTTACCGAGAACTTGGAAAAAAATTTTCAGAAAAAGGATACTAGTTTTTTCCTTGGCAAATATGAGCACTGTAACTATGCCAGGTGTAGCTAAAATTTCCTTAATTTTGGTTGGCTATAATTATTCCTCTCTGGTCCAAAAGTTGTATAATTGTACCGTGTTTATACATTGGAATGTGTTTCAATCAACAGTTAGCTGCAATTTGTGGTAAACACATTTGGTTTTGGAAGAGAACAAATAGAAATTAATCTTGCTGGGAGAAACACTTGTAATTTAAGCAGGCTATTTCCACTGGTGAGCAAAGAGTTCATTGCATTGTGAGGGAGACAGAGAGGAAAAAATAGTATGTGTGGTGAGTGGCAGAGGGAATGAAAGTGTGAATAACAGTACTTTTTTTCACACCTCCCTCTCCCCCAAGCAGCCAAAATCACATCTTAATCACACGAAATGTGTGCATTTGCCTATGTAACCCTATTACCAGTTTGCCACAAATCTTTATGCACAGTAGGTGGGTGGCATTTTGAAGCAAAATAGCTCTAACTGAAACCAGTATTAAGTCCTTTAAGTTTTTAAATGGTGTGCACCATTGTAAGTCTAAATTCTCTAAAGAGATAAAGCCTTAATGAAGCTCTGAATAAAATATGGGAATTGATTCTGAATGAGAATAAGGAAGTACACAATTCTCCTGGAAAAAAGCTTCACATCACATGGTCTTAATCCAACAGATCAGATGTTGCTAAAGAATACTAGCAATATACTTCTTTACAATAAACAGTTTAAAAGCATGTCAGTGGTTTGTATTCAAATTACGTATTACTCTACAGCTTGTGTGAAGGAGACAGATGATGCCAGTTTAGTTTCAGGCTTTGCCTGTAGTTTGCCTCAGCTGTGAGCCTTGTTTAAACCAAACATTCTATTAGAGCAATGCAGTGGGTTTGTGGTTTTTTTTTTCCCCAATTGGTGACGTGCAGCACAGCAAAGCCCTAAGTCTCAAAGCAATTGTCAGAGCACTTCAAAGTGACAGAACTTCAATTTCAAAATTATTAGAGTAGGAGTTTGGAAGAGAGAAAGTTTAATTCTGCAAATGGAGTTATAAATCTACCTCAATACCAGAGCCAGGAGCTAGGGAAGGCAAGGCACTTCCATTCCTCAGTAGAATATTGTTTCCTCACCCCTTCTCTCCCCACAATGTTTTAACTGGCATGAAACATTCATGCTGAAGTAGATGATAAGCTATTGACTAGAGTACAAAAGAGCCTCAAACACCCTCCAGGGCCAGGACAGTGCTAGGTGACTGCCTGCCTTATAAGCCCATGTTAAAAGCCGTATTTTCCAACCATCTTGAAACACTAAAGTTTAAATATACTTGCTCTGTATGCAGGATGCTAAAAGCAGTTTACCCTCAGTTTAAAGACAGCTCAGAATTATAATTTATTACCTCTGTGATTGTAACCATTATCTATTATTTACAGGGAATTCTTTTCAGAGTAGCTGGTAATGCTCTCAGAAAGTTTTCTTATCACTGAGAAAAAGCACACACAAAACTACAGGTGTTGCACTGTGCTCCAAAACATTACCTTGATAGACTGGAACAGGCAAAGAATCTTAACAGCTTTTACTTCTACCACATTTTGATCTTGTTTTTTTAAAAATGTCAATAACACAAAAGATTAACATTTGAACATATTAGGTATGTATATCAGAAAAAATGGCTGCTTTGGGAAACTGGATATGAAATACTAATTTTGAACAGCACTCCAGAAGTAGGTATTTATTTGAATGGTGGTAGTGAACTGAGCAGCTGATGAGAAAAATCTGGGTGTGTACACAAATTCCCGTGTAGGAAATAAACCAATCTTCTAGAACACATAATCCTGAATTTAATCCGTTCAAGTACAACTACTACTGTAGTTTATGGCAGCAACACCTTCACCTTCTATGATAGTATGCACATAACTTCTAGTTTTCTAAATTAGCACATCCTCACACACCTTTCTACCCTACTGTCCATTACTCTAAAATGAGATTTTGGTCCTAAACCCCTTCTTTTCCTATCAGTTCCCCTCTGTCTTGACAAACTAGGTTTTTGAACCATGAACTGTCCCTTAATCCTGTGCTAGGAGCGTCAGTTCCCAGCTCTCTTCACATGTAAGGTAGAAGCAGGCAGTTTTGCATCACTTCAAAATAGTTTGCATACCATGAATTGTGTAAGTACCACAACTTGGGAAATGCTCAGCTAGAACATGGCTGTTTCCAGAAATTAATTGTAGCATCACACAAAGATATTACTTGAACATAGACTGTGAACTTTTAGAGGGCTTTTCATACAACCTCATCTTCTATACAGTAAGTTTCCTTCACTGTGAAGCTTTGGTTTGCTGAGTAAAAATCTTTAACATTCTTTCAATACATGCAATTCCACTGAGCCCACCAAGAGCAAACAGTGATGCATGTAGCAACAAGTGATTTAGCAAGCACTAAAGATAATAACACATATTTAACCTAAGGTTCATATGGCTCTAATAAAAAATGGATTTAAAAAAACTTTACAAGTTTTATATTTCTATGGAGTATTCTCTCCTCTGTGAACTCCAAACTACTTGATAAGTTGATTAACCTGTAATGCAAAGGCTGCTTTGCCTAACACTGAGCTGAGGTGTACATCTTTTTAAAAGTAATGGGGCAGATGTTCCTAATCAAGACTGGCTGGTGCTATACCACAGATTAATGAGTGGACAATAGATTATGAAATTTTTGTGGAAAAATTGCATACAATATAACTCTTCAGTTTTGAATTCTGATAGTATCTCCAGGCAAACAACTTTGATGACTTGAGAAAAGTGAGGTAATGTCCTGTTAACTTCAACAGAAGAAAAAGACACTCAGCATTTTATACGTTAAACAAGGAAATGCACAGGGGAGGTCATGAGACTGGATGTCTCTTGTAGACTATAGGTGGCTTCTGATGCTTACCATGACACCGTATCTTATTGACATTGATTCAGGCCACATTCTGTAGTAAAACCATCCCAGAAAGAACATAAAAAGGCTTAATATAGAAAGTTTGATCTATCTGCAGTAGTTTAAATATATTTGCTTTCAACGCATATGCACGCCACTATAACAGTTTTTCCTCAGTTACAGCACATTTCAGATTTGACATACCTTCAAACAGTCCCACTTACTTTAGTGGAATCTATATATGTGTCTACCAAAGCAAAATTTAACCTTTAGATTTACCAGGCAGCATTATGTTTACTTTTGTTATGTCTAGGATGATGATACTCTCCCTGAACAAAACAGAAAACACTAATTCTGGTTACACTTTTTCCTGATTAACATTTTAATGAACACAGCATAAAGCTCGTTCTTCCTTATCTTTATACAAGCTTAGCAGAATAACATAGTGCATTTGTGGGGAAGTGTTTCTCTTTAGAATGTTTGAATACATCCAACATCTGAAATGAAGCACATCTGGTCACTTCCTGCATTTTTGGAACACAGGATGAGAAACTCATCTCCTTATTCATTATGCGGAGTTTTCTGTCATAACGGCCTTTATATGGTTGTCATGAATTCATTGAACATTACTATATCTACTGAAAGTTGTTTTAGGATCCTGCTTCCTCAGCAATTACAAATCTAATTCCAGTCCAAATGGGTTAGTTTAACACATGCATTGCTGTCTTTTAGATGGCATATTTTTCAAATTTTGCTGGTTACTCCTCCAAACATGTTCCTTTATAACAGTGTTATATGTAAATTACTTCTCTCCTACACAATTTTGTTCAGTTTTAAAATTCAGCACTCATTGTCACTTTTGCCTTAGAAAGGGTCCACAAGGTTTCATTAGTTAAAAATGCATCAATAGCACCTTACGAAACAGATAATTCCAACCAATTCCAAATTTGAAATACAATTTGCTTTCTAAGAATATAAATCCTACTTAATTTCTCACATTACTTAATTTCTTTGCATTAATCCACAATTATGCATCGAAAAGTTTCATTAAATGGATTAACTGGTACTCCTTCACAAAAAAATCTTTCAATGATGTTATTAAAAAAATCCCTGTAAGAGCAAATAATGATCTAGGTTTGTAGTAAGAGGTGCTCTGTTTTACTGTACCACAGGGTAGAACTGAAGGAAAAGAGAAACAACTTGTTTGGCATACAAGCTCTTTTCCAGCTGTGAAACAGTAACACCTCACAGTTACAAAACCAAAAAGTGAACCAATCCACTCTTGAACAACTAGTTTCACATTTATAAAGACAGAGTAAAAGCAAAAAGCTTGTTCTGGAGACCTAGCAGAAGTATTACTCAAATATTGTAAATTATTTATGTAGGTACTTCTTTCTAAAAGCCTGTCAGATTGATTTATAACCGTATCATTTATGTACAAGCCACTTTAGTCATTGCAAGGAAAAGAGAATAGGCTTTTTACCTCAAGAGTAATGGCTTGGGGCTTAAAGGGAAAAGCAGCCTGTCCAATTTTAACTGTAGAAAGCCTGTTGTTTTGCCAAATGCAATTACTAGACAAGAAATTAATCCAGGCTGGAATCTAAAACATCTGAACTCTATAAGAGCTGTGGGAGATCTGTCAAATTGCAGATCATAAGAGAGTTGTGATTAGAGGCACCGATGACACTTCTGGCAGCGAGACCATATTAAGCTGACACACTAATAAAGTTACCACAAAAAAAATCTAAAGCGCTCTGTTTTTCTGTTTTGCTCCAGGTTGAACACTGTTTATTTTAAAATGGAAAAATCATTTACATTTGAAATTGAAAGAATACTTCAGGCACAGGCAAGCCTGTATCTATTTTCATTTTTCTGCTTTCTTAGACAGCAATGTGAAGTATCCCTTTTTTGGGATACTTTAGGCTTGACAGAAGGGCTTGTATATTATAGCATGCACTTACCTGCACTGTATTATTCTTCAGAAGTTAATTTAAAATGGTTTCTGTGCTTCTACAGTTGAAAAGGAAGTTCAGGTTATTGGGACCTCAATGTATGTCAGCTATCATGATCGTGAGAGGTCTGAATACTTATTGCAGCAAGATATGAATTTAAATAGTGATGATGTATATGTCAATAATTGTGTCATTCCTCACGTAGTCTTACAGATCTATCCGATCTATCTAGCCTCTCACTTTAGCCCCGGCAATAATGGCTAAGGAAGTCAGTGTTCTTTTGGACTACTTCCACCTTAAAATCACAAAAAGATTCCCGAGCAGGGCATTTAATCCATCTGCCCCCCTGGAAGGCTGCGCTCAGTTACAGCAGGCTGGAAGTTTTCTAAAGAAGGGGCATTTATTTATCAGGGAAACCTAAGTTTGCCCAAGGTAAGCGTGCCCAGGTAGCAGCGGGGCTGGGTGTGCCAGCTTTGCCATGCCTTCGTGGGAATCCCACAGGCTAAGATAGAGGCTTTTTTACCCGAGGAATGTCGCGCTGCCTCCAGTAGCCCCAG
>NW_010550792.1:0-13810 GCF_000687285.1 Phaethon lepturus | reverse complement strand
GAGCGCGTGCTGCCTCCCGCCACCAGGCACCCCGCGAGGGTCCCCATCCAGCGCCGGAGCAAGGGCTGTCGGTTCCCTTCTGGCTCTGGCTGCTTGGCCTTGGTTTGGTTTTCAGTGGTGGTACCCTAGAGCTGAGTCCGTACCGTTTCTCTTCAGGCATAGCTGGAGCTCTGGGTTGCCAGCAGCCCCTTCCACCTTTAGCTACTCGTATTCCCTCATACCTTTCTTACATGCTATTACAAGAGCAAATCCTCACAGCTGAAAGTTTTCATTCCTCAGCCAAGTACAAATATTCCTCAGAACAGAGAAGTTCACTGATCTAGGCTCAAAAGCTGGCCAGCAAGACGAGTCAGGACTTTCTTCTGCTATTGTCATCTCAGGGTATTAGCGGCTCTACTGCAGGGTTCAGAACAGTCTGTTCTGCAGCTCTGCAGACCTCTGTTTATGGGAGGAGTGTTTGGAGCATCTGTCAAACATGTTCAGTGTTTAACCTTTATGCAACTCTGTGAATGGTTTCATGATTGTGTGATCATTTTCTTCTTGAAGAGTGTTTTCTTTTTAACTTCTAACTACCCACAGGGATCCCTTGAGTTTTCTTACAGACCATGAGAAAAACCTTGTGTATAAGACTGAGAGCCCTCCTAAGTCCACCCCTGCTTCCTTCCACGCCAGTGCACAGGGACCCTTTCAACCTACAGAATTTGTGATTGCATAACAGCTTCGGGTGCCAGGGGGAAATTTTGAACAATTGAGCATCGTCGGGATTTAGCCACAATAACAAGCACTGATCACATGAGCTTTCTTACAAGCACTGTAGCAGATGAGGGAAGCTGTGAGCTATGTTCGGTCAGTGTATGTTCAAGCTCTTTCACACACAAATGGTTTTGCACAAGTGAGAGGTAATGGACTTACCAAACAACTGTCTAGACAGGCTTACTTCTCTTTCAGAAAATCCATGTCTTAAGCCCAGTTAATTGGGTTTAACCTGGCTATTTCAAGCAGAAAAAAAATAATTTGGAGAGTTAAACAGGTATACTTAATTCCAACAGTACTTGTCTTTACCCAGGTTGAATTCCAGCAGCCTAAATATGGATAGGGTTATATACAGGGGCAGACAGGAATAACCATCTGGTTCTGACTCCTTTTTGGAGAATATGGAAATGCCAGCAGATTCTTACTGCCATCAGTTCTCCAAATCCAACTGTACAAAACTGACCATTATTGAAACACTCTGTAGGTATAGCTGTGTCAATACAGGTCTCCTTTCCACTCTTACTTCCTTAAAAATAAAAACCATAAACTGTGCTTAGGTTCATATTGCTTTTATGGCTTTTATTTGTGGCTTAATATTTTATAATATTCATAATATTTCATAAATTAAAGCTGTCCTTGGTGTATGTATAGGATGTCAGTTGTTTCTTTGTGAACTTGAAGATCATCTATTGATTTTTGTATTGTGACTCTTCTTGCCACATCCTATAGATCCTGACAGCAAGCGGAGATGGAACCTGTGCTCTGTGGGATGTTGAGAGTGGGCAGCTTCTACAGAGTTTCCATGGTCATGGAGCTGATGTCCTGTGCCTGGACCTGGCCCCTTCTGAAACGGGAAATACATTTGTCTCTGGGGTAAGCAGGAGCTTCTGCTTGTAATAAAATAAAGGAAAGTGGAAGGGAAAAGGCAGCAAAGCAGGAGGCTCGTGATCTTACTGAGAGAGTGCTGGAGTATGTGTTGGAAGCCCCAGTGCAATCCACTCGTTGCAAGCACATTTTCCAAGCTGGAGCAAATTAAACCCCTGACTGCGGGGTCAAACCCACCCAGCCAGTCTGACTGCAGTTCTGCTAACTTAGCAAATTCCACCCCACACCAAAGCAATCCAGCCTGAGATCAAAACAACGCCTCTCCCGGGAAGGGAAAGCTCAGAGTTAGAGCAGCAGGCTCCTACCGCAGTAGAGGTGTGAGCCCCTGTGGATAGGAGCCTGGCACAGCAGACAACTTCCCGCTTTTGGCTCCTTTCTCATGCCCAGCTCTCTGGAGCCAGATGGGGTGTGCCAGGCAGTGCTTGGCATCGAAGTGGGGCTGCAAATAACGTGCGTGCCACTGTGTCCCTCAGCTGCTCCCCAGAAGCCAAGGGGTCGCTTGGACACTGGCTAAACCCTTGTACAAGTTGGAGTGGGGAGATGAGGCATGGCCACATCTTCAGCTGTTGCTGAGTCCCTTGTGCCTTCTAGTGGTACCAGAGACTTTTAAAGCCCCTTCGCCTGTCAAACACTGCCTGCTCCCTGTCCTGGCCCAGAGGAACCCACAAACTTCGCTGGAGCTGCAGGTCTGGTCTGGGAAAGTACCCAGGGCATCTTCCAGGTCTTGTCCTGCTGCTGAGGGATCACTGTTCCCAGGCAGCTGAGTCATTGGCATGCAGCCTGGCAGTGAGGCAGGCAGGGCATAAAGGTGAGTGAGCTGGGGCTCAGCACCTTCTCGAGATGGTCCTGGCCTTTCTCACATCAGAAATTGAGTGTGCAGGTGAGAGCTGGCAGGAGGTAAGAGATGACCTCTCTTACTGCAAGCAGGTTGCTACCAGTAACTTTGCTGAAGGTACCTGGTTTCTGAGCCCCACCAGTGCTGGCCCAGGACTGGTCCTGTGCTTGCTGTTGGATATGGCCCTTGTGCCAGTGGGTGCCGACCATGGATTAGGGGATTCCACATGTTGTGCATGGAGTCATTGTTCCATCCCTACACAATAAACCTGGACCTCGTCTGTTGTGGCTCTTTTATAAAATTTGGCTGGCCCAGCAGGAGCAAAGCCCAGCACACTGGCCCAGTTTGCCTGCTGCTATCACAGCTGCTCCAAAACGTGACTGAAAGCTAATTCCATCCCAGTGCATTACTCCTCCCAGGCTTTCCTGTCACTGAGCTTGCTTCCCAGAAAGGATAGATTCATTCTCCCTGGGAACAGCTCAGCTTATTATAGGGCAAAGAATCGCAAGCAGCTATGGTGCTGCTAAAAGAATATGTCATACTTGTGTCAGTGTAGCAGCTTGGGCATGTCCATGCCTACAGGGACTCACTTAACTCATCACATGCAAAATACCACTTCAGTGAAGGTCTGTCTTATATCATGTCAAAGCAGGTATAGCCAAAACAGTGTGACCTGAAGGTATGGTAGCATAGGGAGATTCCTTGTATATTGTGCCTATGTAATACCATAACCTTGAGTTGGAATAAGCAATGCCAATACATTAGCATGTAGGCTGGGTGCTGTTACATTTAATGACTGAACTGAAAATCCCAGCCCTCCTGGGGCTGTGCTGAGTGCCTTCTGAGCACTCAGGGGGCCCACCTCTCCGCTGGTTTCTCCTTCAAAACCTTAGGAGTCAAAGCACTAGCTTGTCAGATTGGTCTTGCCCTCAGACTCCCAGAGAAGTCAGTAACAACACTGCACATGGAAGCAGTACGAAGGGCTGGGCTTGGGCTGTGGTGGGGTTTGAGAGGGAAATATGCTGAGTCCGAAATGTTCTCTGTCCTGTTTGGTTTCCCCTGCGCAGAAACCACAAGTTGATACAAAGGAACATTACTGCTTTTAAATAGTGACGACATTAGTAAAAAAATAGTGATTTCATATTAACAAGAGAATTTTTAAAAAAGAAAGAAATATGTGAATTGTTAAGAGACTGTTTAATTTAATTAGCAATCATATTTGGTTAAAAATAAATAACATGTGTGGAACGGTCTGCTGGGCAGGATGCGCTAGCTCGGCAGAAGCAGCAGCTGCCTGGCTTGCCTTGTGCTTCCCACGTAGCGTCAGAGAGGCTGGGCCTACCGATGGCCTGCCCTTCAGCAGGGTCCTATTTATTGAAATCTCCCATCACTCTTAAAAGAAAAATCCATGCTCTTTTTCCCGTCACTGCGATTGTGACAGCAGCAAGGTACCGCAGCTGAGAGCGTGGCCCTATGGGTATGAGATGGCTCCTGCCCCGAGGACATTGCAGACTACGCGGGCTGAGCTCCTTGCTCAAAGCATTCAGTGTGCTGAGCATCTCGCAGCAAGCACAGAGTGTTAAACGATCTTTTCAAAGCACAGCTTGGAAGGGCAGGTTAGAGCTTGACAGCGAGATGAAATGCTGTTGTGTTTTTTTTCTCATTCCAGCCACGCCATAGAGCATGTGGGTACAGAAGCCATGGCAGGGGTTAACTCTGGTAGGAGGCTGGACAAGAGACCTTCTGGATGCACTGATTTCATTTTCTATTTCAGTGTGTGAAAAGAATTAGTTATAAAACTTTAAATGCTGGGTATTAATTTTTTATATTGGGCATGTTAAGTGGTAAGGAATGAGTCAGTTATGCAGCCCTGTAGCATGGTGGGACTGCAGACACAGGCATGGCAGCAGCACAAGCAGAGCAGGACTCTGAGTGCCGGTTAGTACAGGACTGCCTGCACGAACACCCCAGGCCTGTCTGAACCCCACTGTGCAGCACGGCAGTGCTATGCCGTGCTGGTCTGCAGCACCGCTGAGGCTCCAGCCTTCATGGCTTACTCTGCTCCTAACTGCAACTCACCAGGCTTGGGGGTACCAGTACAGCCAGTTCTGGGGCTGCTTTGCTGTTTAAATCCCCTCAGAGCTGTGATATTTAGAGCCTTTCAGTGTAGCTGGGCTTGATGACCTCTATCAGGCACATGAGGCGTGAATGTCACCATTTGCACAACTGTAGTGAATTTTTTTTGTCTTAATAGGGATGTGACAAGAAAGCCATGGTTTGGGATATGCGGTCTGGTCAGTGCATCCAGTCATTTGAAACCCACGATTCAGATATTAACAGTGTCAGGTCAGTATGTTTCTGGGAGAGGACACATTTGCAATGTTGAGCAATGCACTGGTTCTATTTTTGAAGTCTGACCTCATCCAAGTAATGTAATGTGTTCTGGTCTTTTTTTACTCATGCACAGATATTACCCAAGTGGAGATGCTTTTGCCTCTGGTTCAGATGATGCTACGGTATGTTAATTCAGCAACCTAATTTAGGGAAGTTCTGTTACTTCCCAAGTCAGATTTTCCTAAAAGACTAGGTCACATCCACAGAGAACTTCAAGTGACTAAACTGGGCCTGTGATACCACAGTTGCAGAAATAATAATGCTATAATAACGCTATAGGAAAAATCTGGTAGCACTTTGTAGGGCACCTCTTCAAACTTTTCTACATGAAGGTACTGTCCAAACATTAGTTTCAGATTTTCTATGTTTTGAAGTTTCATGATAAAAATGAGTTGTCTTAACTGGAAGAGCTTTGGCTTCATATAGTTGTTGGTCACAGCATGGGAGGAACCAGATGAAATGGTGCAGCTTGTGTCGGAAGGAGCAGCACAGTGGAAGGGCATGAAGGGAGCCTGCACATGTTGTGTGCACATCAGAGCAAGCAGAGGTGCCGTGGGCTCAGCAGGGATCTGGGCACACGCGGTCAGCTGGCCTCTCCAGCCCCTGCATCCTGAGAGCACAGCCCCAGCGTGGCTTTGGCCACGTACATCTCCTCCCTCTCAGCCCGACTCACTGACAACACTCTTCACTGCTATGAGTCACCACATTCAGGTCATCCTAGATGATACAATAGCTCTTACTGGATCTTACTTGTCTATGAGCAAGCTGCTAGGAGGGGCACAGTATGTATTGACAGGTAATTTTGGTCAGCACATTGTATGCAAAATGCTGCTTATCTCCTGATGCCCTCAGGCCCCTGGGTGATGCATATGGCTGGTGGCTCTCCCTGCAGCTGGTGGGTCTCCATGGGGGACTGGGCTCTGCCTGTAACACAGCCCTGCAGGGACTGAGCTGGCAGTTAAGTGTAACTTGAGAGCAGACCTTTGGGAGGCACCTGGCACCTTGTTTCTCCTGTTTATTCAAACATCACACCAAATTGCATGAGGTTGAAGACTCTAAAGGACTCTGCCCTCAGAGCATTTTTTGAGTCTGCTCCAATACTGGCTAAACTCAACAGAAACATTCCCTTTGTCTTTGCTGGATGTGGAGACCTTCCAAGGCTTTTCTGGAGCGACTGTAAGCTGCTTTTAGGTCTTAAAAGCTGCGATTATAAATTAATATCTCTAGCTCTGTGGTGAGCCCAGTGCCTCTCTGCACATTCAGATGCGGTACCGTGAGCACTTGGGATGCTGAGAGAGCAAGACGGAGAAATTGTCCATCATTAAATTCCAATGAGAGCACTCTTTTTATGCCCAGTACCACAGGCTCTGGGCTCCTGTGCTTATTAATTTATTTGATGGGGTTTTTCTCTCTTAACTATTCCTGACACCCACAGCTTGAGCAGGAGAATAGGAAATTCCATCTCTCTACTTTTGATGGGGGTTTTGGCAGTTTCCATCTACTTCATTCTTTAAATGAAGAGGTTGGTGTTTTCAGCGTTACAGACTGATAAAACTGACTGGTGTCCTTGAGCTCATTTATATACTTAGGGGTTTCGAGGAACAGATAATCCTGACTGTCTGGAGGGAAACCATAAAAGTATGCTCATGTGGCAGTGCTGTCACCTGCGGTCACCTCAACTCCCTGTCAGGACAGTCTGATGGAATTACTCATCAACATGGAGCACTGGGAGACCTGGACTTTACATACCTGGCAGCTCCCCACCGCCCTGCGAATGAAGGAGCCTCTCTGTTGTGTGCAGGGTTAAATATCAGCCATTTTTCATTAGTAAAGTCTTAATATTAGCAAACCCATCTGGACAGTGTTTGCTTAAACTTAACTTATTGAAGAAGGTTTTCAGTTCAAGTAGTTTCAAAAGTGCATTTTGATTTCAGCGCTAACAGACTACCTTTCTGCATGGAAATTAATTCTAATCTGTCTATTTATTATTTCCATATTAAACAAGCCTAAATACGCAGGCAAATGATAAAAACAGGAAGTGCAGATTATAGAGGTGATTGGGGATTTTCCAAGAGAATTGAAAAGCAAAGATCTGTATAAAAATGTATTATTTCACTTGAATTGTTTTCATGTAGGTTTTTCAGACAGAGGGGCCTCACTGAAGGGCAGGGGCTGTTTGCTATCCTGTCTTACACAGAGCAAGGACTACCATCTAGGCTTTCCTGTGCCTAGTGACTGTCTGAGCACCGTGCCTCGTGTTCATGAGAACACCGAACACTGGTCCGTGTTCTCAAAGATGACCAGAGATTTAATCCTCTGTCTCCCAGGCTCCAGCTGCAGCTAAACTGTTGTGTTTAGAGACTGTCTCGCCATGCACCGCCCCCCCAGCAGCAGGATGCCCTCATATGTAGGAAACCACAGTGGGGAAGCAAGAGGGTGGGGGGACCTCAGTGGGTAGCCATGGTCTGAAGCCCACCATTCATCTCTTTATAGCAGGAGGCTTAGAGAAGTGGTTTGGAAGAGCAAGTTCTTCACTCAGTTTATACAAAACAGCCTTGTGTTGCTTAGATCCCTGTTAGACTCCAGAGGAGTCCCAGTTACAGCGGGCAGAAATAGCAGAAGGAAAGAAACCAAGCAGCCGCTTCCCATGACGCCTGTTAGGCTGCAGTCCTTCCCCTTCCCATTTTTTAAATGAAATGTAGTAGCCATCGACTCCAGCCTTTACTGAGGCGTGTGTGTTGGTTTTGTTTTAATCCTAGTGTCGTTTATATGACCTTCGTGCAGACAGAGAAGTAGCAATTTATTCCAAAGAGAGCATCATTTTTGGAGCTTCCAGCGTGGACTTCTCTCTCAGCGGTGAGACCTGAACTTCGGAGGTTATCTTGGTGTTGGGATTTGAGGGGAACTGTGAAATTTTACGAGTTCAATTTAATAAAGCATTTGTTATTAGTATTTATTAAAAGTAATAGTAAGTACTAAAGGAAACATTTAATGCATGGAAGCCTTCTTTTGCCTCTCTAAAAATAATTACTTTTTAAATAACCTAACTAGCTATTGCTTCATTGTAGTGATGAAAAGTATTTTCTTGGCCCTACTGAAGGCAGGAAATATTTTGCCATTAACTACAGCTGGGCTAGAATTTCACAATAATGATTAAAAACATTTCAAAGGGAACATGAAATGTAACTAGGCTATTAAGCACACTTACATAAATAGTTTATAAAAGGATAATAAATGTTTAATAGATGGTAAAAGTGTGTTAGAGGAGCATGAAGACGGAGACATTACCATTTTTCACTACAGGTCTGGAGACATGAGATCGAGTCTTCTCTCTCCTGCCCCAGCACAAATGCAGAGCTCCTCCAGTCACACTGGGTGGGGATGAGTGGGTGGTGAACTGCCCTCTGCTCACGACAGAGTAAAATGTCTCTGTCATGGTCACAAGCACCACAGCTTGTCCCGTTGGGGACAATGAATCACTTACCAAATTGTCTACTAGGCATTCAACCATTTGTATTCAACTTGTTGCATAAAGTCTGAGCAAAATATTATTGCATTAGCTGTTGAAGTGCTCTTCAGTCTGTTGTGATTTGGAGTCATCTACCATCTCTAATGACTGAACAGATTCTATATATTTGACTCAATTTTATCTATATTTTTAACTATAAATTTTAATTGGTTCAGCATTTAGTATGGATAGCTCAGCAGTGGAGCAGGGGTGTCTAAGAGGAGCACAGCTAGCCTGGGGGAAGCAGTGGTCAGGGCTCGCTGTGTGCAGAGGGTGGCACAGGAAAGGTGGATTGTGGCTTACTGGGTGATGAACGTCCCAGCAGGGACGTCCTGCAGCAGGAGGCCCTTGCTGCAGTCAAGACGAGTTACCTACTTCTGACCTCACTTTGTAAAATCTCACTCTCTTTGTAGGTCGCCTACTGTTTGCAGGCTATAATGATTACACCATAAATGTCTGGGATGTGCTGAAAGGGTCCCGTGTATCCATTCTGTTTGGACATGAAAATCGTGTCAGCACCTTGCGGGTCTCTCCCGATGGGACAGCGTTCTGCTCAGGCTCCTGGGACCACACTCTCCGGGTAGGTGCTGGGAGCACCTGCCTTGAGTGCTTCTTTCTTTGTTTTTCTGATTGTTTAAAAAAAGGGCATGAGGGGGAAGGGTTGTTACAGGAAAATTGACTCTAGAGGGACTAACAAGGATATAAAACCACAGTGTAAAACATGAACAGAAAATTCAAATAAGAAGAATCCTCACAAAGTGCTAGCTGAACTGTTACGGGAATTTTTAACTTATGGGTTAAATAATATCATTGCTGCTGATACACTGTACCACTAATCTGACTGCCTTGCCAAATTTTAATTAAATGTTTGATAGAATAGTCAATGTCACAAACGATTGTTCAACTCTCTCTCTGCAGATCTGGGCTTAACCTGAGATCCTGTATGCAGAATCACATGAAGACTGATACCCTGGACTACAAAAACTGCATAAAAAAGCCACCCCTCAAAATCAAATGTTTGCTACATTGCAGAAGAGTAACACTGAACCCACAGATTAACACAACGAGGTAGAAAATGTCTGCTTGAACACACAGCAAGCATCAACTTGTAGTAAAATGAAATGTTTTTAATTCTGTTTTGCAGCTATCTTCTTTAATTAGAACTAGTTTAGGTAATTATAAAGGGACTTTCCTCTGAAGTCACCTGTATCATAAATTGAGTATTTCAGTGCACATTATGTATTTATTTGCATGAATTGATTTCCTTTTTAAAGTTAAAAAAAAAAAAAAAAACAGAAAAAGAAAAAAAGATTTCTGATTTTATCAGGATGTAGTATAAGACTTTGGAAACATTCCATAGTAGTGCATTGGATTTTGGTGTTGAAAAGTGGAAAGAAAAATAATTCTGATACTTTATGATGGTGTTATGGATGACTGAACCTTGGTAGCAAGTAGAGGAGCACCTACTGTGAAGGTACTGGCTGTTGTCATAAAAATGTATTTTTTGTACAAAAAAAGGAATCCTTTCAATCTCTGTTTTTTCCTACTGTCTTTTTAGATAGAAATAAGTCTCTCATCTCTGTTACCTGAATATAAAGAATCTAAATATATACAAAATGGTAAGTTGCAAAGATGAGGGATATAAACATGATTTACATAATCATGAGGTAATACTTAACCAGTAGTTTCTTAGAAATTTTTAATTGTATCACTTGGTGAGTGAATTTTCTTTTACTTAAAGGAATACTACATGCTAAGCACGAAGGGGTACTACACGCTAAGCACCGTTATACTGATGGTCAAATCTTTTCCAAGTCAGTCATAGTCATTCTGTGGTCATGATTCTTACTTGCGTTTTGAGCAGTTCATACTACTTTGGCAGGGCAACGTAGCTTAAACGTGTATTAAGGTAGTATATTCCCATTTTAAGGTCCTGCTGCAATGTCAGAGCAAATGTCATGCAAATGCAGGTCAAACCTTACAAGCCAAATCATACAGTCCTTACTCTAACAGTGATCTCCCACTGGCATGGACATAGTTTTGTTGTAGTCGGACTTGAGAATGAACAACAGTGAGTTGTTGAAAAGCTGCTGTGAGCCACAGTTCTGCCAGCATTTGATACTGTGCTCACCAGAGCCGGCAAGCCCGTCTGATCCAGGAGCTGCTGGGTTTCGGGGAAGCAGTACAGCCAGCCATATTGCTGGCAGCACCCAGCCCTCTGCGTGAGCTTGGTAGTGCAGTACACACTGGTGGGAGTACTCCCATGTGGAGTTGGTGCTGTAGAATTAAGATTTAACCAGATAAAACTGAGATATACACTTAATTGTAGAACTACTGGGAAATTATATCTGCATTTATACGTTGAAAACTATTGAGACTAGAGTGCGTCACCTCTGCTCATACTGATGGCTCTAACCTGAGCAAAGTGCTGGAGTAATGCTGGGGTCTTGCATGGTCTGGCCTTTGAAATGCAAGTGGTGACATACATCTCTGAAAAGATCAAAGATATAAATTATATTTAGATTGAAACAAGAGAAAACAAGCCCACTGGAGCGAGCTTGATCACAAGCTCACTGATCACTGGAGTTGGCTGTTCACATGAGTTTGATGATAATATCCTCATTCTATTTGAAAGTGGAATTTTTTTACAATTCTGTAAAAGTTTTATTAGAAACAAAGTCTCCTCATTCATTAAAGCATTAGGTTCTGTGAATCCATAACCCATTAACCTGGGACACTGACATTTGTATCAGCCTTCAGTCCCTAATGAAATAGTTCTGCTGTTTTCACTTGGAAAAGTCAACTCCGATGCTTTGCAATATTTGTGGCAAATTATCCCTGTAGCAAACTGAATGCACTATGGAAATGTCATATAGAGCTCACTGTGCAATATTGCGTCAATACACTGTACACATTTGCTCAAAAAAATAATGTTTAGATAGTATTTATTGGTAAAATGTTTGTTTCAAACATACTACATTGTGTTGATACTTATGAATGGGCTAAATACAATAAATTGTATTTTACATATTGAGAACATGTATATAGTTGTTTTTTCCATCGGTTAGGTACTTGTAATGGTACCTTTTTTCCCAGTTTTTTGGCATTTACTTTTTGCACTCTACAGTTTCGTAGACCATTTGCCCTGCAAAAATCTAGGGTGAAATACAGACCTACCAGAAAATTGCTTCTGGAATATCTTCTGGAAATACCCAAGGTGAGCCAGAGCAACTGGGAGTGAGCAGTCCTTGAAAGTACCCGAGACTCCATCTGAGCTCCTTCTGCATTCAAGCTGCCAGAATTCAGGTTGTGTTTTCCTGCTCAGAAGGATCTAAGATGTGATGTTTTCTTTCCAGATCCTCATCGTCATACCCAGGAATGCACTGGAAAACACAGAGTATGTAGAGTATGTGTTTTGTGGGAGCACAGGATTCTCCCTGCATTGCGGTGGGACACCAGTGAAAGCTGGGCACTGAAATGCTGTTGAGGGCTCAGGCTATCACTGTTTGGGTAAACCATATTTGCAGATCACCTTGAGATGCAGCAGTGCAGCTTTCTGCCTTGTCAGTAGAGAACTGTGCTGGGGTCAGCTGTCCTCTCCACTTTAGCGTAAGGTTTTGTGGTCAGCATGAAGGTGGTTGGTGGAAGTGCTTAGTTTAGACACTGAAAAAAGCACCTCCTTCATTCAGGCTCATTGTTTCATTTCCTTTCCTCTGAGGGGCTGGAGAAAGTGCTGAGACAGCTTGTTCTGAGTGACATCAGTGCCCAAACCGTCACCAGTTCCAGTGAGAATGAGGCTGACATCGCATCTTGCACTTCTGTTCTTGCAGGGAGAAACCCTGTGGTTCTTGCACTTTGGGGGCGCAGGGACTTGGCATCTGTGAAAATCACCTTTTTATTCCTGAGGTAATGGTGAAAGCTGTGAACCAGGACGGGCCTCAACTTCCCATCAGACAAATGAAGATAGAGGAACAGGGCACTGAAGTATCCATTGTTTTTCTTACTGAAGGTTGGCCAGGAGGGCTTGAGACACACACACACACACCCCCCGCTTTGGTCTGTCAAGCTATCTGTGTCTCGGAAATGCCTCTACTCCTTTCCAGAGGGGGAGGTTTTAACCTTCTTCTTGTCCTTTCCCCAGCATGTCCCAGCCTCGGAGAACAGCCGTGCAGCTCTGGGTGCAGCAGGGAAGCAGCAGTGTCACGTCAGACACCTGGCACTGGCCTGACCTTCCTGACCAGCTCCTCAGCTGAAGCCAGGAGGTGAAGAAGCAGCAGGCCCGAAAGGTTACACAAGTGGGCTATAACCACCTTAAACATATGGAGAGCAAGGGAGGTATAGCTAGGGCAAAGTCACTGTCAGACGGCTCCGTCCTGTTAAACAAAAATGCTATATAAACAGGAAGGGTGGAAAAGGATATTGCTAGAGAAAGAGCAGCCTCTCCCTCTTGCTGTCTTGCTGTGAGGAATGCAATAGGAAATTCCTGCTCCAGGATTAACAATTGTAAGGAAAACTCCAGTTAAAAAAGCACATGTGTAAAGCACTGGTGAAAAGTAAAGATACCACTCCAGCTACTGCACATAAACACAGACTAGATTTCCCCGCTTGAAAACAAAACAAAAGCCAAATATGGGGATGAAAAACTAGGAGTTTGCTTTAGGAATGACTGTAAGAGATCGGGCCAATTCTTGATAGTGATCTGAGAAACTGCAATAGGATTGATTCCAACCATCTATTTTTAGATTTTCTAATGGGATGTAAAATGGAGACAGAGAGCTGTAACTCAAGATAGGTGGAGTGTAGCCGAGCAGTCCCATGCTGCTACGTTGGGCACCTCGAGCCCGTTCTGCAATGAGAGGTGGGAGTGTGACCCGGCCCCTGGCGGCTGCCACGTCATCCCTCCCAGCGCCGGCGCGGGGCTGTGCGGTGACGGTGCAGTCACAGCCACGCTTTGCAACGGGCCGCCATCTGAACCTCACCTGCAAACTGGCACTGAGCAGGAAGCACAAGTTGGGTGTACCTGTGCTGGGCCTGCCATAAATCTTGAGGTGGTATTTATGGGAGTTTTGGTGATGCGTTAAGCAGTTGGTGGTACTCGCAGCTGGGATGCAGGGGAGGTGTCTAGCCAAGATGTCTCCATGGTGCTGTGCAGATGACACTGCTCGGCCGGTGGTGTTCTCAGCCGTTTTACTTTACACATCAGTAACCACCTTTGTCCCACGAAGGTCCTAATCTTAAATTTTGCCTATGTGCCCACCAAAAAGCAAATGCCACTGCATTTGTGTCGTGAACACACAACGCACTCCTATGAAAACCTGAAGCTGCTTTGACGCAAAGAATACAGGTTCGGGCCCCTAATGTGGCAAAAAAGGCCCGTGTGAAAAAGGCACCTTACGGTCCGCACCCGGTAACGCGGCGGGCCCTGGGGAAGCGCC
>NW_010550791.1:0-1150 GCF_000687285.1 Phaethon lepturus | reverse complement strand
ATCCACTCTACACCAATCTCATTACACCAGATAACATTTTAATTAATTAAACTACTGCTAAATACCACTGATATGCCTTCTACTATACATAAGACAATTTTTTTCAGGGTTTATTACCTTATATATGGCTCTATTATATAATTCTTACTACTGAGTAGACGGAGCACAGATTCATGCCAGCTTGGATAGAAGAAACTATTTTAGTTGGACAAGCATCATAAAAACTAGTTGTATCAACACAAGACAAAATATCTGGTTTAGGTTGAATGATGAAAAGTTTTTGTAGGACTCTCTTTTTTGCCTGAAGAAAGAAATTAAATATGAATTGTACTTCTGGAAACTATTTTAACTGGCAGTTCAACTGGGGTTGTTGTATTGGGGCAGTCAACAAACTATGTAATTTCCCAGAATAGTAGTTGGCTATTTTCTGAACTGTAAATATTCATGAAGTGTTTGTGAATCCTCAAAAAATGGACATTTGCAGTGGCAGATGAAGTTTTGTCAAAATAACCATAGTATATGGTAGAGCTTCAGTATTTCTAGATGATTTTTGTTTTATATTTGGTTTATGAGAAGAAACTATAGTTTGAACAGCTATGCTAAAATTCTGAGAATTGACAGCAACCTTGTACTGGATATCGGTTGAGTCTAACATATGAATTAAATAAAAATAATAGTTGAACTGAGGATTACATTGGATCACAGTTCAGTTTGTCTTTGAAGCAATCCTATGTATTTCTTCTTTGAATTTTACCAAATCTTTTAGTTGGTCTAGTTACAGAATATGAATTTTGTATATGCCTCAGACAACATATTAGCTACTAATTATGAGTCTTTTCAGCATTCACAAGGAAATTGTTCTTCAGACACCGTGTCATGAAATTTCTCATTTCTTACCTTTGAAGTTACAAGCTTTCTGCATGAAATGTTCCTATTTCCTTAATTTCCTTTCAGCAGACTTAGCTGCTGGGCATTGCCTGCACTCAGTGTTTTTTTTTTTTAATTCTGGGGTGTTCATTCTAAGATCTATTACCCTAAAGCTTCTTGACTTGCATCCCCAGAGTAAGCTAGAAGTAGCCTTCCCATTCTTAGTGTACTGGTATCCAGTCACCACCTACATGATCAAGTGTAGTAGCACCAGATGCTGAGG
>NW_010550790.1:0-996 GCF_000687285.1 Phaethon lepturus | reverse complement strand
GAGCAGCCCGGCCTCCGCAGGGCCAGCCGTTAGAGGGAGGCACCGCCACGCGCAACGCCGGCCGCATCCCCGCGTTGTCTCAGGCGTTCGGAAAATTGTGGATGATAAGCCCCAAAGACGCTTCCAGCCGAGCGTCCCTGCCGGGGCAAGCGCCGACGTGCAGCCCGGAGGGGAATGCGGCAGAGGAATTTGGGGTCGTTTCAAAACTCCCTCTTCCCTCTAACAACTTTAAGTCATAATAAAAAGCGCTTGATGCCGCAGATCCCCTTCGCTGTGTCAAAGCACCGTTTCAACACTTGGCCACACTATTTCCTAGCTGTTGAGATTTCCAGAGAAATAACTTTTTCCAGCCAAAGTCGCAGAAACGACAAAACACATGCCAGAATGAGCAAGTGTGGCCAGAGGAAGTTTTTATTGTTAATTTGTGTTCTTCAAACTGAATTGTAAGTACGCTGGCACTACCATTATAATGTGTTAAACCAGCATGTTGTAAGTACTCTAGTACTTATTAGAGTGAGTACTAGAGAGAGTACCAGAGTACTTACAATTTGCCATTTTAATACATTCTAATTATAACCTAGCTTTCACGGTATTTTAAAACAAGTCTGGACATTAAAAGGAGTGGAAATACCGGGTATCAAATCAAGCAGAAGACACGGTGCTGAGCTTGAGCAATTGAGTTCTGAATTTAAGAACAATTAATTTAAGCAATTCAAGAGCATTTGGGTTTCTGCTCCAGCCACGCGTTTACCCTGCACGCAGGTTACCTCCACCGCTGCGCTTCTCACTCGCGTGCTCATTCCCACGTTCCCTCACATTTTGAGGCGTTTCAGGGTATTTTTGAAAATATTCAAGGAAAAAGTCAAACTTGGCTAATAAAGCGGTAAGAAACAGTGTCCTCGTGCACCTAAAATCGCTGGATATTTGCCTTCACTGAATAGAGGGAGCAAAAGAAGCTGGGGCGGGGGGCACGGAGCGCGGGCTGGGGCTGGGGGC
>NW_010550789.1:0-1067 GCF_000687285.1 Phaethon lepturus | reverse complement strand
CCCCCTCCGCTCTGCCCACCCCGCCCCCCAAGTCCTTGCTTGCTGTTCTGTTTTTCTACTTTCCCTAAATGCAACTTACTTTAAGCATGCATTATTATTAACATCCTACAGTAAAATTAAGCTATTATATAACCCATTTGTCGATCTCAGCCAATTTCTTCTATCTTTTTCTATGTCTATTTATGACGTACATCCAGACTGCACGTCCTTTTTTTTCCTCTCCATGTTTATTTTAAAAAGAAGTGATTAAAAAAAGAGATCTATTAAAAAAAAAAGCAACACTAGAGGGTGGTGGGGTATTCGGCTAACAACTGAAAACAAATTTAAATGGGAGGGGGAGGGAAGGGAAGAAAATCCAATTCTTAACCAAAAGAAAATACCCAAATGATGAAAGTGTCCCTAGACTGCTTTGTCTGTTCCTTTCAATGTGTGCATCTGGTTCGTTCATCTTTGAAAGTGTGTGGAATACTTTTTTCTTTAAAAATAAAATTTTAAAAGCCCACAATTGTTCTTATCACCCTTCTTCCTGGGAACAAAGTGCTCTTTTTAATTTTTGCTTTTTTTTTTAGTATATCTCTACATAGTTATATTTTGATGTATTTCTTTTCAATGGTTGAATTTCTATCTTAGATTTGGTTTGTTCCAATCTAATAATGAAAAAAAAAAAACCCAAACAAAAAGAGTTATGAATTGTTTTCTGCAATTTTTCCCTCTATTTCCCTCTTTAAATAAGGAACTACTTCACTGGCAGAATCCCACAGCTGTATTTTTGAGATTCGTCAGATAATCTGGACATCAAAGCAATCTAATTTGAGAGTGGGGAAGGGGTGTGCCAACACAGTTATTACATTTGAAACAGTGATTTGATGTGCTCAAGAAGTGATTGTCTCAAATTATTGACAATACTGATGTCAATTTGATGGACTTCAGAAAAGATGATTCGTAGAAGAAGGAGGCTGTGGGTAGCTACAGATGAAGTTGTTCTAATTTCGATGCATAAAAATAGTTTCCTTGTTTTTTTGTTTTACACTCTGGTTGTTGTTATATTATTATTATTATTATTATTA
>NW_010550788.1:0-5894 GCF_000687285.1 Phaethon lepturus | reverse complement strand
TTTAATTCATTTATGGAAAAAGAAATGTCTCCTCTCTCTGTAAGAAAATCCGGTGTTTCTATATGAAATTTGGACTGGTTTTATGAGTACTGCAGCTGAAGTCTCCCGACATAAAGACAGTGGATTCTTAGTGCGGCGTAAATCTGCAGTAATTTATTTGATTTAAGCCACATGAGAATCAGCAGAATTTAGCTTCTATATAGATTTTTTTTTCCATATTAGAGAAGTACCGAAATAGATTTTAATTATTTTTAAAGGAGAAATGGTTAAAATCAGAATTGATTGAAGTATTTGCTTTCTGGTAAGGAGCAAGGAGTCTTTTGAGGTCTCTTAGGCGAGCTTCAAGAACACCTAGAAGTTGCATGATGGAAGCTTTGTTTTCAATTATTCATTTGTTTTCAATATCTGAAGGTCATACAGCAGGCTGGGATGGGGAATGCAGCTGTCATTAAAAATTTACTTACTTTTTGTACTCCAATTAAACTTACAGATAATAGCAGATAAAAACAACCATGCAATTGCTTTCCTGATGAAGGCACTGATCTATTGATACTGAACTTGGCTTCAGTGTACTTACACCAGCGATGAGTTCATCTACAAAGGTTTGCTTCCATTTTAGGAAGAAAAAAATTGACAGCTGTAAAAACAGCAGGATGTGATACTGTCCTTGCTGAGGATTTTTCTTGGCAGCACGGTATACACGTCTTGCAAGCCCATGACATGCCCCATTCCCTCCAAAGACACAGTCAGCTTATGCTAGTATGTTAAATTAGGGATTCAGTCCCCTCCGCTCCCTCTGCAATCAATGGAGAAGGGAGGAGAGCTGGATCTGTGATGGGGATGGAAGAGCTGCCTTCAGAGTCCAAGTACTGAACCTCTCCTGCATTTCACAGGATCTGTGAATTTTGCTACATTAAAAGCAAGATCTTTCCTGAGAAACCACCTTTCACGGAGTTTGCTAGACCTGCAGGTTGGTGTTTCAACAGTTCATCAGCCTATCAGTAGGAACAAAGTTATCGAAATAGTAAGTGCTTTTGGAAATCCAGCCATGTGACTTTGGCATTTGAACAATACCTCCTTTTACAGAAGGCAGAGGAGATGCTGCAGTGAATCCATATATCCTGCGCGTATCTTGGACATACTGACTTACGGACCAATAGTACCTAGAACAACTGCAGAAGTAATTTGAATATGCAGCAATAATGCAACCTTTTGTTATGTGTGATCTAAAAAAGGAATGGGACCGGCTTCTCCTGCCCGAGTCAGGGCTAGATTTACAATGTGTGTACTTGGCTACAGCCGCCCCGTATATTCTTCGACAGAGAAAATTGGGTAGCTACACCAAAGCAAACTCTCTAGCAATGACTCATCCCTAATCACTGGTGATTAAACCTGAATTATGCTCAATATATTTGCAAAGGTCTGTGGACATATTAAAACTGTTTCTAATGTGGTCAAATAGAAAAAACCACCACCAACAAAAAAACCCAATAAAGATTGCATTTGGGAGCTACTGTAAAAGAAGACGATGTCATGGTTTGTGAAGGAGGATCAAGAGGAGAGAGCTGTATATAGAAGTGAAAGAAGGAATTCATTTTTATATTGATGTCTTGAGAGTCAGGCTTTCCCAGAAAAAAACAGCAATTTTAAATGGAAATGGATCAGATCAAAGATAGTTGTACTCTTATCCTACGGCTTTCTTTTTCTATATGGTTCTCCATCTCTTGTATTTGTTTTGTCCTTCTCAAAACTACATCTAAGCTTATTAGTAATATTAGGGATTGATCTTGAGCATTGGAACAAAGGGGTCATTTTACTGTGAGTTTTCTTGCTAGTGAGCTTAGCTTCTGCATAGCAGTTACCCTCCACCTACAGCCTCTGCCCTGAGAGGGCATTCATCACCCGTGTCGGGTCAAAAATTCAGTAATACATCATAATTTGGTAAGTGACTCACTATAAAGTAGGTGTCTGTTTTGGTTACAAATGCAAAGACTGATGCAAAATCTGCTTAGGAATGGTCACAGAACATGCTTAATTTTTACCCTTTATTTTTGCTATGGAGAGAACTGTCTTGAATATCCCAGAGGCTTTGATGGGAAGTTTAGAGAAACTGTTAGTAACAGTAAAGATAAGATTATGCCATTACACGTTTGTTTTTTTGAGAGCAGGTTTGCTGACACTATAGGCAAAATATCCTGTGCAACATGTTACTATTGGAGGCCTGAAGACGGGCAGATTATGGTAGGAGCTATGCAGATAACAAGGTCCCATGAGGTTGGTGGGTTGTGTCATTCTTACTGGACTAAACTTTCATCCCCTTTTTTAACGCTACTCCGATGTGCTCTTCAGAAACTTTGAATTTCACGAAACATCAAAGAAGTTATCTTCATGGTGCTTTCAGAAAGACTGATGGTACAGGCTTGCTGTCATCACATTGTCATCTTGTCCAAAGTGGCTGAATTGCAATAAATTAAAGCTCTGGTTTGACCGAGGAAAGGCTTGTATGTACACTTCTAAGGACAAACTCCTGCTATAAGCCTGTAAAATGACTAAGATGGATGAGGAGGGCTTAGGTTTGAAGCAGTCTTTAGGTCTTCCTCATGCCTTTAAGTCTGACTGATATGACTATGTGCAATGAGTAAGAACATTGAGTCTAAATTATGAAAACAGCTGCAGGATGGCTCTTAAATCTTCTCTGGATGCTTGCGTGTATGCGTGCGTGTATCAATCAGCCCTGTCCTCCTGCTTAGCATCCAGATGGTCATCCTTCCAGGCACAGCGTAATGAACTGTTTTTGGCAAATTTGAGTGGAATTTGATGAGTAGTTTCAGCTGAGGTATTGTATAAGGTGAATTTTGTAAGGATTTAAAGTGCCTGCTAATAAGCTTTTAACCAAGAAATCTCACTTTGTTATTTGCTATTTTTCAACAGCGTGTGAAGCACTGAGTGGAATAACGGGCCATTTTGACTCTTCATTTTAATATGTTTCATATATGTTGATGCCCAAGCTAAATATGCTCATCCCAAACTGTCATTTAAAGAATACCAGGATGAGCGCTATTATAGCCATGGTGCAAACCTTAAACTGGCAAGAATAAATGTTTAAGAAACATGAGCACTTGAACAACCAAGAGATACAACTACAGCTGAGATGAAGTCTGGGAGGACCTGGTTTGGGGATCGCCCCTTACCAGGACACTTGAATGTCCTCATTGAGTTGAATGATGTCTGGGTAAGAATGCTGGGACTGCCTTTTCATTTTCATGGGAGGTTTTCTGTACCCAGCCTTTTTTCTGCATAGCGCTTCCTCGCAAGCTTGTAAGGTCCATGTAACTAAGGGCCCTTTATCAGAGCATTGCAGCTGAGAGAAGACTAATGCAGCGTTCTTAATCTTAATGCAGCATTTGCCCAGGAAAGAGAGAAAGTGCTCAACTCGGTTATTAATATAGACATAAGCAAAATAATTTTAAGGATTCTCTCCATTACAGTTAAATTTTTTCTGAGTTTTCTGAAATTAAAATAACTTCTGGACTGTATTATTTCTTTTCTTTCTGTTGATAAGCATTGTAATACAGGGAATATTTTGGTATCCACAGGACGTTTAATTTACCGTAGAGACGGGCTGTTAAGAACAGCATACTTTCTTCTTGGATATTCACAGAAGCAGCCTGAGATCTATATGCTTACCAGTTTAGACAAAAAGAGGAGCAGTTTTGAATTTCCTCCACTAGATTTTAGTGAGGTGAGAAGTTAAAAATTGCCTTTAAGGAAAGGACAATTACAGAAGAGGGCAGCCTAGAAGCGTAAGTGCTAGAAGCTAATTGAATGGATACAATTACATTAAAAAAAAAACCTTTATCTTATTGCAATGTTAACATTAGTGTAATTTTTCTCCCTTTCTGGAGGCAATGTCACACTAAGCTGATATAGGTACGATTAGATAAATGTTACTCTTACATGTATACCGCCTTAGTGGCTTGTGTGTGCATGTTTTTAATGATTGAGTTCTCCTTCCTATTAGAAAATATCCTTTTTACACTTTAGCTAATGTAAAAGGACACAGCAAAAAGCATCCTATGCGTGGGAAATAAATAGAAGTATTTGAAAAGTTGGAATTTATCAGAATGAGCAGATCTAAATGGGTAATGTGACTGGTGCAAGGGAAAGGCCTTTCCCATAGAAAAATGAAAAAAAGGTTCTGCTGGAAAAAAATTCCAGACACACATCTTGTTTTCAATTAGTGAACTGTAATTTTTCTAGAGTTTCTGCGTGGTATCAGATTTAAATTTTTTGGCCTTGATATTTCAAGTATGTACAACTTTGCTCATAGAAGAAGCCTCCCTGAGCTCAGCAGCAGCAGATCTTCTGCAGAGGGGATCCTTTCCTGGTGGTCATGCGCAGGAGCACCATCCAAACCCAAAGGAACGAAACCCAGGCCATGTGTACATACAAACAGGATAGCACTAGGAGGTGATTGTTATTAAACCAAGCAGCAAAATTTCTTCTCCCAATCCTTCCCCACCTATTCCCTGCCCATGCATTCAAAACAACTCTGTTCTCACGTGAAAGAGAACAGGATTCTGGGCAGCTGATACCAAGTTTCAAAGTCTTTTTTGCTGCTATTGTGGTTGTCTAGTTACTGTTTCAACAGGAAGGTGTTTAATCAACGCAAGGCAAAAGGCAGAGAAACGAGCTGGTGATTTCCAGAAGGAGAAAATGTCAGGCTGATTAGAGTGTTTCTTTCTCAGGATGGAGTAGACAATACAAAGCATGTGATAACACGCTCGCGATACGCCTCAGATCCCCACCAGCAGCCCTGTGAATGAATGGCACATTTCCTATCACAGCTTTTGCAGTCCGAGGCTGATAAGAAATGTCTAGTGCAGCAGAGCGTGTTTGTGCGAGATCCTTGAATACACCTTTGGAAAATCTCCAAGAAGTTCTATGAGAGGATGCAGTTTCCTCTGGATTTTTAGCTTGTGAATTTGCCCGTTTATTTCATTTTATTGTTCATATTTTAATATTATATTCTCCAGTTCATATGATGGCAGGTGGACAGGAAGAAAGAGGATCTTTAAGTTTTGATCTGGAGAAGTGAAATGTTTGCTCTCCAAGTGGGTACAATGTCTTTTTTGTACTTTAAAATTTGATTGACACTGGCAAAAGGGGCATAGCACATGTAGCCCATCATATCCTGGTCGATGTGTGAGCTGAGGTTGTTAATCTCACCCATTTCCTATGCTCCGCACTGTGTGCCAAGATGTTCAGGAATAGCTAGGGATTTGGGGTGCCTTAGCTATTGGGTGTCTGGCTAAAGAAACTTCTAAAGGTCTTGGTTTTCAGAAAGCTTTGAATAGCCATCCTCTGAAAATTGGGCTTGTAGAACGCCTGTTGGCAAGTGATTGGACTCGGTCGTTGGAGGTCTTCATGGAGTAGATATTTTCACAGTTGCAGGCTGGGCTTAGTGCAGCATCGCTGGCATCCTAAGATGGTCTTTCAGAGCCATGCTGCCACAAAGGCAGCGGGGTTGGAATGCAACTGTTACCTGCTGTGTTGTGCTGCTTTAGTTTTCCTTGGACTTGTACTTGGCTGGCATGAGCAAAGGGCAGATTTTCCCCTTGGGATAAAATTTGTGATCTTTAAATGTAAAACAAGGGAAAAAGAAGTACCTTCCTGCGGTATCCCAATATTATGTTCAGTAGGATTCAAAACAGGTATGCCAAAGCTGTGATCCATCTTTGTGTTGTATGTTTTAGAGACAGAGGGATGATGCCTCTGCTGTGCATTAAATTTGCAAACATCAAGTTTAACAGAAATGTCAAATTCATCTTGCTCTAACTGGTGTTCCCCAACACCAGTTCCATTCCTGTCCTGTCCTGTCCTGTCCTGTCCTG
>NW_010550787.1:1027-1412 GCF_000687285.1 Phaethon lepturus | reverse complement strand
ATTGCAGCCCAGGTGGCTTTGGCACAGTTACGCGTTAGCGGTGCGCTCTGCCAAATTACGCAGCCGTAGATCACCTTCCAAGCCCTGATCTCCACGGACAGGCGAGGGGCAGAGGCGAGGAAGGTAAGGCAACGCTTCGCTGTGCTCCTGCAGAAAGTCACTGCCTTCAAGGATGAGCTGGCTGCTCAAGGCCGCCAGATGAATTCTAAAACTCTCCAAGGATGGAGACTCCCGCACGTGTCCGGGTGCTCTTCCAGTTCTTGGTCACCATCATTAAAAAAGTGTTTTTCATACATCCAATCTGAATTGTATTTGCTGTTGCCCCTTCTTTCATTTCATTTAAGACCAGGTAGAAATACTTACAGAAGATGCCTCCAGCTGCTAC
>NW_010550787.1:0-994 GCF_000687285.1 Phaethon lepturus | reverse complement strand
AGGAACTCCAAGCAGAGCCGCCCCATAGCCTCTCCCAGAGCCTGGCATCAGTCTTCTCTGCCAATCCACCCAAGCCGACAGCCTCTGCCCGCGGCAGAGCCACGGAAGCAAACCCCAAACCTGCGCAGGCTCAGCTGCCCCGCCGAGGAGGTCCGGACACCACCACCAAGGAGAGGGAGCCTGTCCCTTGGCTCGTTACTGGCACCTTTTTGTGCTGTGCTTCATAAACATAACCCAGGCTTTATTACTTATATCTGTGGGTACTTAGCCCAGCTTGCCGCCTGTGAACCAACGTCCTTCCAGCCCAGGCGTCTGCAGATTTCAGTTCTCAGGAAAAATCACAGTGGTGCTGAAACAGTTTCCACCTGGACAGCATGCATTTCTCTTCCTCTTATTTCTGCATTTTCCTTTCCAACTTGGAATACAGTAAAACATTGACTTCATGCTGTCAGTCATGATGGTTTTTGTCTATGAGACAGGTAAGATTCTGCACACCCCCAGCACAGCCTCTCTTTTTAACAACCCCATGTACACAGAAATAGAGATGAAAAAAACTGGCACTTATTTTTCCACCAGAAAAAGATACGTTTTTTCCCCCCATTTTTCATGTGAAAAAGTTGCTTTCTTCAACAAACGGAAAGAAAGCAAAAAAATCCCATGCAGCCCATTAAAAACAAGCCAGGGAGACATGGGGGAAAGTTATAAATAAAAATATGATGAAAAGAAGATAATTTTCCAGGTAGCTTTGCAGCTGGGCGAGGCATTACAGCGCTGGGCTGTCTCACTTGCCTGAACAGGGACGATCCCACAGCCCCTTCTTCTCAAGTTCCCTACCTGTCGTCGTCTCCTTCCCCGTCCTCTCTTGCTATGGGGTCCCGCAGATCTGTGACGAATGGTGGGTCTCGCCTCTCCCGCTTCAGGTTGCCTTTCCCCGGCTGAAGAGCTCCGCATTTGCTCTCCAAGCTCCAACAAGTAACAGCCTGCTTTGGGCGGG
>NW_010550786.1:0-701 GCF_000687285.1 Phaethon lepturus | reverse complement strand
GGAATATCTCTTTGACCAGTCTGGGTCAGCTATCCCATCTGTGTCCCCTTCCAGCTTCTTGTACACCTCCTCACTGGCAGAGCATGAGGATCTGAAAAGTCCTTGACTTAGTATAAGCACTACAACTACTGTTTGTCCAAGCTGGTGATGTCACTCCCAATAGATACCACTCCCTGCTGGTGCCAATCCCTGTTCATTTTAATAGTACAATTTTCTTCCCTAATAATTGTCTACGTTTTTACTGACTATCATGGTTTAGCCCCACCCAGCAATTAAGCACCACCCAGCTGCTCGCTCATCCCAACTCCATCCCAGCCAAAACCAGGACATTCTTCCATATCCAAAGTTAGTAACAGGCAATAACTTTATCTTTCAAAAAATTCTTCTTTTATTGCTGTGCTCAGGGCCTTACCTAAGCATGCAAAATGGCCAAGAAGAATTAAGTCAATATTTATATGAACTTCTGATGATAAATGACATTCTTCCCACCCTGTGTGCCAGAGTGCTTCTTAGCATACTAAACACTTCAAATAGAAATCCATAATTTCCTGGCTTTGATGGTATATGTGAAAGAAATACTTTTTTAAGCTAAAAAAAAAGCTTTATAATTCCAAATTTAATGATGCAAGGTTTTTTGATTTTTTAAATGACCAACAAAAAGACCATGTTATCTTGGGAGAAGAGGCCAACACCCTCGTCGC